>NC_065525.1:33457956-33586416 GCF_006386435.1 Epinephelus moara | reverse complement strand
ATATGTTGCCTCAAAAACAATGTTGATTTACCTTAAAACAGATGTAGACATCATTGTTAATCTTATTCACATTGAGTTGATGTTGTGGTCTAACGTTGCCACACAACTTTATCCAAAGGAGACACTTTTCTCGGTTGAGATGTGGTTTAAAGTGTAAAAAATACACCTGGTCACCCAGCCTCTCAGGATACCTTGTGTCGGAGTTGCATGTACCCCATGCACACCGTTTGACCATTTTTAAACTTCAAATCTCTGAAAAAGCTCATAAAACCAAACTGACTTTCTGTAATGCATTTCAATGAACGTCCAGGCAGAGAATGTCCGAGTGTATGGGAACTGCTATACGCACTGTGATTGGCTCATCGCGTTTGAACTGCTATACGCACTGTGATTGGCTCATCGCGTTTGAGGGCGGGACTTAGCTATAGGTCAGTTATCCCCGGTCGTCTTTCACGAGATGTGTGTTGTCATCGGGTTATTCTTGTCCTATTTTTATTATTATTACTATTATTTGAGTCACTGTGTCTGTTCATGTGCCAGCCAAAAAGCGCCATGGCAGGAGCTACATTTGAAGTACCGTACGCAAACATACAAGTCACTGAATCCTCCACAACAAGTTCCTGCAAATGTTTCACCATAAGAGCCTGTTTAGAAAATGAAGGGATTCTCTCTATTTTGAAACGGATACAGGAAGTGTTGAGTTTGAAATGGCGGTGCAATGCATTAACTTTGTCAAGGCAAACGGGAGCGGATAAAAAGTAAAAATATATAATAATAATCACACACAGACATTCGAGATGGCTAGGCTATGAGCTACGAATGAAACAGGGACGGATCACGAGAGCCTCCATAAGATGGACACCACAAGGCAAAAGAAAAGCTGGAAGGCCCAAAACCACCTGGAAAAGTTCTGTGACAATGGGGTTGGAAAAGATGAACCTGTCATGGGGAGAGGCGCGACATGCTGCCAAGGATTGAATGCAATGGAAAGAGCTCATTGAAGCCTCATGTCCCATAGAGGATGAAGAGGAGTAAATAAGTAAGTTACAAATGTGGGGATTTGAATTTGTGTTGTTTCTGTTACAAACCTACTTCCTTCATTCTCCTGATAAAATCTAGATAAAAAACATCACGTTATCACAGTGATTTATTTGCATTGTGACATGTAATTGCCATTTGTAGGAAGTTTTAGCAACAGATTAATTCCTGGCACGTAATGCATTAGCTCTTAACTGAGTCTCCATCAGGATGAAAAAGAGGATCTATTTTAAAATGTATCGCTTTATTTGGGCATTCTCATTAACTGTGATTAGTTCCAGCTGGTGGACAAACTATCTATTTACTTCTGTTTCAGTCGTGACTGCAACTCTATTATAATTCAATTTCTACAGAGTAACACTGCTCAGTTTGATCTCGACCCTCTCATGGTCCCAATCTGACATTACCATGCTGGGGTCGGAGGTTAGTGACAAGTAAGTCTTCAAAGTTGGTTTAAACTGAAGGGGGTGAAGAGTTGCATTTCTCAAAGTGGAAATAGACGACTTATTATGGAGTAAATGTTGACTGCACAATGTAATGGCTTTAGAATATTGACAGCATCAGTGTTTAGATTGGTTCCCTATAAGCCACACTTTCACTTTGAAGTTCTGTTTGCTCATGGGTACAACTTACTGGGCAAATAAGTCATGAAATTTGACATTCATGGTCCCCAAAGGCAACACATTCACTCTGACCTTGTCACATATCGCTGTTGGTCATGGACCTTCCACGTCCAGATATGACGTCAAAGCTACCCTGGGTGTGTTGGTTGCTGACGTTCTGGGACACCGTGTCAAGTTCTGCCTGTTATACATATATATATACATACTGTCTCTTTCAAAATAAACGCACTACGTCAGTACAACAACGCAAATTGACTTTTTTTTCCTCTAACAACAAATGTGGTTAGGTTTAAGAAAAAAGAACAGAGTTTGACTTTATAATCTTACAGGACGTGGACACCAGTCATCTGTTGGGCCAGACTGGAGCCTTTAGCAGGCCGGTTCTGGCCCACAGGCCGTATGTTGTACACCCCTGTCCTAAACAAATATGGTGAATGCGGAAAATATTACACATGCTAAATATTAGCATTTTGGAATTGTCATTGTGAGAGCACCGATGAATGAAAAATCAGCTGTAGTTTTGCTATGTGACTTTTACATAATTCATGTCTCATGCAAATCAAAAAAAAGGCAGAAACACAAGTCATGATAGTAAAAACCATCGGTCCTACCTCATTACTTCAGTTGCAGTGCCTTTCAGATGGTTTTGTTTCTGCTGTCTGAAACGAACTTTTAGACAAACATGCAGTGCAGTGGTAAAGTCCTGTACCAGAGGCGAGTCAAAGTCTTTCTTTTATAAGTCACAAGTAAGTCTAAAGTCTTTGCACTTAAAGGGATAGTGCACCCAAAAATGAAAATTCAGCCATTATCTACTCACCCATATGCCGAGGGAGGCTCAGGTGAAGTTTTAGAGTCCTCGCATCACTTGTGGAGATCCCAGGGGAGAGGGGGTAGCAACACAACTCCACCTAATGGAGGCTGACGGCGCCCCAGATTTAAACGTCCAAAAACATACGATTGAAACCACAAAATATCTCCATACTGCTCCTCCGTAGTGATCCAAGTGTCCTGAAGCCCCGACATAAAAAGTTGTTTGGAAAAACGTCAGTCTGGTGGTTCATATCTTGGCAGCTCTGTAGCGTCTGCCAGATGGCAACAGATCAAAGAGTTGGTGACCGGGGTGAGAGGGGTGTTTCAACTTTGGACTTAAATTTAAATTTAAATCTAAACTTTGTTTTAAATGTTTAATCTTTGGGCTTGGTGGAATGTATCAAGTATTTTCAAGTCAAGAGGCCCAAGTCCAAGTAAAGCCATGAGTCACTGGTGTTAAAGTCCAAGTCGAGTAGCTAGTCTATTTAGATTTTGTCGGGTTATCAAATTTGTGACTTAGCTTTCACACACTTTTCACCAACCAGAAGTTAAAAATCTGACTCTAATAGGGTTTTTGTGTGTGCACTAAATCTGTAAATCAAATAAGAGGTCAGGAAATTAAGTGTTGGCTCCAGCAGTGGTGACAACAGGCCCAGTCACCCTGTTGATCGGCTTTGATTTGTCAGGTGGAAAGATGAAGTTATGCATCAGCAGCGTTGCTTAATTCTCACTCCCCCCGACTTGTCAGAATAACTTAGCAGTTTTCCTTTTGACATTTACTGATCTTTGACTTTGAGCGGTGAGGGAAAGAGAGCAACTCAGTAATCTTACTCCCTGAGGGATGGATGGTGAGGAGGTGGGTGGGGCAGAACAAATCAATCTTGGCTCCAGAATCAAAATTGATGGATCCACACCTACACCTGATGCTATGACACACTCTGCATTCGTTACAGACAGTGATAGATGGCTCCTAATTTATCTCTCCCTCACGTGTCACTTCTGCCCTGCAGTGAAGTGTCTGTTGTTTTACTTTCTGCACTCTGGAAAAAAAGAAAAGTGGAACAGAAAAGATGGAAGAAGAAATTCGTCCTGTTTGCTCGTGTTGGTCCGTCTCACCTCTGCTTCACTATTAACTGCAGCTCCTTCAGTCTCTGGTGGGGTGACCGAGCCCACACATTGTTGCCTGGCTGCTACGTCGCCGAGCAAAACAACCACCCTCCCTCCTCCTCCAGGTTACCATGACGATGCATTTTGACTTTGGAAGAGGGTTACAGGGGAGTTGAGGACGGGCTGTGGGCGTGCGCTCAAGGTCTAACTGGACATCTTCCTGCCTTTCTGTCGGGTTTTGGATGGAGGCTCAATGAGGGTAATTCTCTCCCCAGCTGCGTCTCCCTCCCACTCCTCTCTCTGTATTTACATTTAGATTTCAGGCAATTAGCCAAGTGCGCGCTAAGTCACTGAATAGTAGGCAGGAAGTTGGGGCTCTGTGACCTCCTACAACTGAAAATACACAAGAGCTGTGACAGAAGAAATACAAAGCTTGGAGGGATTCTCACAGCAGGTTGGAAATGATTTTTATAAACCTCAGCCTGTGGTTTATTTTTCCGTTTCTTAACCTTTAACTTGGACCAGACTGGGGCGAGGGAGCTGAATAATTCGCCGAGCACATCCAATGAATCTTAATCTTATATTTGACCCGACTGATTCATACAAGTGAGGGCTTTCAGCACAGAGTGGTTTTAAAACCATCAAAGGATGACTCAGCAAAGCCACTGCCTGTTTTTTTAACAGTTTAATTGCTGACGGTCTAAGAAGACTTACATTGTTGTACAGCTTCATGTTATGTTCGGTTAATTCAGCAGGTTATTTAATAATGTAAAGCTGCAATTGACGTGTTTGTGTACCTGCTTTCCTTCAGCCTATTTCATCTATCTCTGGCCCTAAGGGAAGAAACTAAGGAAACCAGTTTTTACTTTAAATTCTACATGACAAAATTTCTCTACTTGTCCATACAAAAAAAAAGAAAACACCAAGATGTATTTTAGAAACACAAAGTCAAAGCTTTTGTAATTCTGATTTAAAAAAAAAAAAAAAAAATCTTAAAGTGGCACAGTTTCTCAAAAATTACAGTCTATCTACAATATCTTCACATTGATTTTCTATTTCAAATTTTATTACATGTCTGTTCTGGAGAAGGGATCCCTCCTCTGTTGATCTTCCATTTTGTTTCCATTACCCACGAGTACCACAAGGGTAACTCATAATTCAAAAAAAAAAAAAAAAAAAAACAGGTAAAAAAATAAATAAATAAATAAATAAATTTTTAAAAATAAATAAATATATACATATAAAATCTAAAAATATATATACATTTAAATTCATGCATAAAAGTGAAGCGGTTAGAACAAAAGTATATTTTTTACTTTTCAGAATTAATCAAATAAAAAAGATGTGCAGTACTGTATATGTTTAATATTTTGACATCTAAATCACAATTATCAAGCCGCAATTCATTTTATTTTGAGAGTCAGTGACACAAGTCAAACCTTTGACCCTGTCGTCACTGATGTGGAGGACTCCAACGATAAAACTTTGCAGCCCGAGGGTGAGGTAGCAGCCTACATTGAGTTCAAGACACCAAAGGAGGATCCTTTGTGGGGTTTTTTGTGGTGGTGGAAGGAGCTAAAATGTCTCCTACCCTGGCAGTGATTGCGTAAAATGTTTTTTCACAGTCCTGGCTGAAAGAGACTCCTCCATTGGATTTGTAATTAAAGAACAAAGAACTCAGCTTCATGTGAGTGGCTGTAGCCTGTGTGTGTTAAATCATGGGTGCGGGTCTGGTTGTGGTACTTTTATTAACCTGTGTGGGCAACTGCAGCTTTGACTTAGACATAATGGCGGGTAACAGGTGGGTTCTGGTACTGAAGCTTTCCTGGTATGGGCAGGCCTGGTCTAAGGATGGAAGATTGTAGGCCTAACAGTTGTATTGTGTACAGATTGTAAAGCTCATTGAGGCAAATTTGTGATCTGTGATACTTTTCAGTTTCTCTGTTGATGAAGACCCACACCAAGTTAACAAATCCTACAGAATACATCCCCTCAGAGCACTGGTGTAGCTTGCACTCGAACAAACACTGTGTAATTAAGCAACCTACGACTTTCTCCAACAGTTTACAAGACTTTGTGTTTGTTTGTATCTGTAATCTTGGGGGCAGACGTCATACAAAACTACAATATAATAATTATCTCCTCCCCAAATGTTTATCAACAGCTAGTAGAGCCTGAACTTCCCACCTGTGAATCACTTTTTCTTTTTCTGACAATCACTACAAAAGCTTGAAATGAATTCAAGCTTCAAATGCATCAAGATAAAGGTCGACTTTTATTTTCCACTTAAAGTATAAACCACATCTGGCAGAAAGGGCATCAGTGGGTCGTCAACCTGAGAGACCTCCACTGACACTTCTCACTGAAGTTTGTATTTGACAACATCTTTTAAGATTGTGCTGTAACATTTTTGTCGGCAACAACATTAATGATTTTTTTGTTTCCAGTATCGACTTGATAAAGGTCACAGAACTACCTGCAGCAGAACAGTGTTCGTCTGTGAGCTCTGTGACTGAAAGTAACTACTGTAGAGTTTGTGTTGAAGCAGGAGAGACGTGTCTGTGTGTGTGTGTGTGTGTGTGTGTGTGTGTGTGTGTGTGTGTGTGATAGATAGAGACAGGATGAATGGACATTTGTGTGTTTAAGTGTGTGTGAATGTAGGAAATAAAGCCTGAGAGAAAGAACATCCAGACGGAGTGAATGACATCAGCTTTTGGCTTCCGGTGAGTCGGCGGTCTCTGTCTTTCTTTCTCTCTGTCTCCCCGTCTCTCTATCTGTCCCCTCCACCCCCACCCCCCTTTCTGTCCGTCTCTCTCCCGTCGCTTAGGGAGAGTCAATTACATCTGGGGGCGTCGCCATGGCAACACATGGGAGCAATAGAAGGAGGCATGAGTCATCACTATTCTTAAAAGCTGTTTGGAGAGGAACGTGGGAGACAGAAGGAGGGAGACGAAGGGCGAGTGGGGGAGACGAGAAGAGACAGAGTAGGAGAGAGGAAAATAGAGTGAGGTAATGAAAAAGGAGGGGGGAGAAGAGGAGGAGAAGAAGGGGGGAACAGGGAGAGGATGGGAGATGAGATAAGGGAGAGGAGGAGATGAGAAGACAACAAGGGGAAGATAGGAAAGGAGCTATGAAGAGGAAACAAGGAGAGAGGACATGAGAAAAGAGAAACCAAGGAGAAAAGACATGAAGAGGAGACATGAGAGGAGAGGAGACAAGGAGAGGAGACATCAACAAAGAGGAGAGATGAAACAAGGAGATGTGGAGAGGAGAGGAAATGAGAGAGGACTGGGAGAGGAAACAAGGAGAGGAGATATGAGAGCAGAGGAGACTAGGGAAGGAGACATGGAGGGGAGATGAAATAAGAAGAGGAGATATGGAAAGGAGAAAAAGACTAGGAGAGGACAGCAAGAAAGTGGAAAAGAGCAGAGGAGGGGAGGAAACAAGGAAAGGAGACATGTAGGTGAGAAACATGGAAAGGAAAGGAAACGAGGAGTATAAGAGAGGAGAGGAGACAGGACAAGAAGACAAAGTGAGGAAACAAGGGGAGGAGACACTAAGGGGAGATGAAACAAGGAGAGGAGACTAAGAGAGGAAACAACGAGAGGAGACGAAGAGGAGACACTGAGGGGAGAGGAAACAAGAGAAGGAGATATGGAAAGGAGGAAAACAAGGAGAGGATAGACAGAGGAGACTATTGGAAATACAGAGAGGAGACATGGAGAGAAAACAAGGAGACAGGAGGAGAGGAGAGGAGAGGAGAGGAGACATAAGAGGAGAGGAAACAAGGAGAGGAGATATAGAAAGGAGGAAAAACAGGGAGAGGACACTAGGAGTGGAAACATGGAGAGTAAACAGGAAGAGGAGACAAGGAATGGAAACAAGGAGAGATGACAATGAAAGGAAAGAAAACATGGAGAGGAGACATGAAGGGGAGAGGAAACAAGAGGAGGAGATATGGAAAGGAGAAAAAAAAAGTGGATACCAGGAGTGGAAACCAGGAAAGAAGACAGAGGTAGGGGTGGAAATGAGGAGAGGAGACATGGAAAGGAGAGGAAACAAGGAGAGGACATGTGTGAGGAGAGGAAACAGAGGAGTTGGAACTATGAGAAGAGAGGAGATAAGGGGAGAAAATGTGATGAGGTAAAAAGATAGGAGGACTTACAGGAGAAGAGGAGAGGAAGAAAGTAAAGGGGGAGGGGAAAGGAAACAGGAAAGATGAAGAGAGAGCACAAGGACAAAACAAAACTTGAGGGAGGAAACAAGGAAGGAAAACAAGAGATGATAGGGAGAGAGGAGAGAGGAGTGTGTTGACAAGGAGCTTTGTTTATGGAGCAGTTAAAGGCTTATGAGTCTGGACTGTGGGCCATTAATAAACACACACACACACACACACACACACACACACACACACACACACACACACACACACGTGAACACACTGACCACTGTTTTCACTGTTTAATTTTTTATAACCTCCTCCTCTTCCTTGTCTTTCCATCAGTACAGCTCCACCTGAACCTCCACAGATCAACAGACATGTTTTACACATTTTTACACATTAAACCTCGACTTTGTTCTGCAGCAGCCAAACACAGACACACACCTCTTCCTCCTCCTCCTCTTCCTCTTTGGCTGACATTAAATAACACATTAAATAATCACATAAATACACGTCTACAATCAGCTACTTCGACCCACCTTCAGGTAAAAAAATCATTTGTCCTATTCAAACCTATGAACTAAAAAGCTCTTTCCATGATGACTAAAATATGTATTTATACTTTTTGTTCTACAGCACATGTTTCCAGGATTTGGGGGTCCGTTCATTTTCAGTTTCACTGGCTTGAAATGAGCAGGGAGCTGTTTTATTTCTCCCGTTAATACTCTGGTGTTGCAGACGGCGCTGTCTGAACGTTACGCCCCTGATCACAGAGCTCCACTGTGATAAAACTGTAAGTTGTTGTTTTATGGAGGAGCTTACACTCTATAAGTTTTGGTGCAAGTGTTAAAGTGTTTCTTTGGAGTTTAAAGTCACAGCTGAATTTACTCCTCATCAAGATAACTGAAAGTGAATTGACCCCCAGTTCAGTCAAACCAATTTCCATCAGTCAACCTGAGCATCACTCGTCAGATCATTAAAACAGTCATTGGAGTCATTTTAAAATACACATATAATTTGGTGTGACAGCAGAGAATTACCTCAGGTAGTTTTCATTATGTAAAAGTACAATTATACTATTTACTTTATCGAGTGGTTCTACCCTTTAATCCGAAAAATAAAACTTTACCACAGATTTTCTACAAATCATTTTTGGTTTGAAATTGAAAAAGTAATTAAAAATACAGCAGGAAACCCACAGTGTCTACAATACTCTATTAAATATTCATTTAAAGGCACATTTACAGATACATTCTGTTTCTATTTAAAAGCAGGAGACCATCGAAAAGACTAACACAGATTGATAAAGCTGGCTCGAGTTTTACACGATACAAACACCTGTACTTTAAAAACAAAATGGAGTCTTGTAATTTTGGTTGTATGAAACTGAAGTAAAGATCCTTTGAAAAAAACATACCTGAAGTGTAGCAGGTATTGAGCTTTAAAATGATCATACATGCTAGGGCTGGGCGATATGGACGAAAATTCATATCTCTATTTTCAGGCTGACTGGCGATACACGATATATATCTCTGCATTTTCCACAAAATGGGAAAATATACAGCTGCACAACATGTATATTAATAGCAGGGCTGTGCATTAACGTTTTTGCACACAGCACTGGAGCTACAGAGGTTTTAAGGTTTGCAGCTCAGGACACAAAACTAACGTGAGTATAAAGGTATCAAGTAGGCTTAGATCCATTGGTTTGGAACAATTTAAAATCTTTGTGGGGAAGTTAAAAAGTCGTTTTCCATCTGTTGGACTTTCAAATGAATCTAGTGCTGAAAATAATTTAAATATTTTCATTTATTCAGGCTGATAATCTTATTTATGCACAGAGCATCAACAGAGAGGCCGAGGGAGGGAAGGAGCAAAAGACACTTTGTCCACATTATATACGTCTTGTATATGAAACATCTGTGTTGTCGCGCTGTCTCCATGTCACAAAATAGACTACAGCTACCAATAGGACAGCGACGTGCTATAATTCGTCTCACACACACACACTAGCAGCGCAGTGCTGTCCTGCACATGTGCTACTGCAGTAACTTCATTCATCTCACAGACTGATTTAGTGTAGCATGTGCAACATATAGACCAATGTCACACTGTAGACTAATTAACAGATGGATTTAACAGAGGAGCAGCTCTGAGTGTTGATGGAGAACAGAGAGTGTGAGAGAAGAGAGGCACGCTGGCATGGCTTTTCAGAAGATCAGCATTTTGAAAGGTAGCTTGACCCTGTATCGATATAAACGGTACTGTCTAAATCTAGATCCTGCTTGAAAATATATCAATATATTGTACATAGTCATTATATCACCCAGCCCTAAGACATCCCTCCAGATTTTTGAAAATATTTAGTTTGTAATCTCTGACATTAACGTGTAAGATTCCTGTTGTCTGCATGACGTTCATCTTTGTGTATTACAGGGGCCATTTTCGGGCGTCCATTTTGTTCTAGAGGTAACAAAATCTACTTAGCAACACCTCATAAGCTCAATAATTAACATGATTTAACCCTTTTGTTTAATTCCATGGCGTACAAATGAAAATCTTACTGCTGCAAACTCAACAAAATATTTTTTGCATTTTTTTGGAAATATTTAATGCGTTAATAAAAATGTACACAGTTGACACTGCTGTGTTTCGTTTACTTCCTGTGGCAGCTGAGCTACGAAACAACATTTGCTGCAGCCATTAGCACTAACTGAGTTAAATAGATTTTACACTTAAATATCCATTATTGCAAGCTTCAGTCTTAAGAAGGAACAAAAAGGTATAATCATGATTAATCACAGCTAATTGTGCAATTAACGGGGTAATTTCTTTTAACTGATTGACAGCCCTAGAAAATTTGTGAAGATACTGCACAAGAAATAGTCGGCTCATAAAACCACAAATGGCTGCCTTTATACTTCAGCTTTTGTGCGAATTACAAACACAAAAAATTATAACATGTTAATTAGAGGTGCTGTTTTGTTACCTTTGGACACAACCAGGCTCGATGTTTGCCCGTTTCCTGGCTGTGTGCTAAGCTAAGCTAACCTGCTGTCAGCTGTAGCTTCATATTTAATGAACAGATGTAAGAGTGGTGTTAATCATCTCATCTTGACTCTCAGTAAGGAAATCCATAATGTCCATAATGTTCCTTTCAGCTTTAAATGTCAGCCTGTGTGCAGACATTTGCTGCTTAAACAAACTGTAAGTCAAAGTGTTTAAATGTCACTAAATTACACCTGACTGTTGAAACTACAGCCTGTTTTTTTTGTAATGGTGGGCTGTGACTGGCGGGCCGCACTGCTGCAGCACAACAATGAAATTCTAATTCAAATGAATGATGGTTGACACTTTGACTCACAGTCTGTAAAGCATTTCAGCCGCACACGTCTAATGTCAGAGATGAGGCAGCTGGTGTGTGAGATATTTTGTAAAACAGCATTTGGGCTACAAAGAAAAACAAAAACAAACAGGCACTGTTGTTGTCGTAGCGTAGGCAGCATCCAAATTAAACTAAAGGCACAACTGGTCTGAATGTTGGCGTGATGCTCTGTTACTCAGTCTGAGATGGTTTATGAATGTGTCGACAAACTGAGGGAGGAGGATCGACGGTGATGAGAGATTTTTAACTGTTGCAGGTCCAGTGTTTTCTCTCTTTCACGGAGCAGTGGAAGGTGTGATCACATGTGTGCAGGTGGAGAGTCCAGGAACAGTCTGAGTGGTTATATTTACAGTCTGAGTGTTTGTAATACTCGAGGCAGAGCCGGCCTCTTTCCAGGATCAGCATCTCTTCCAGTGTTTTCTTTTTGTGAATGTGAGCAGAGGGACAGTTGGAAAGATGAATGAAAACACGGAGAGATGAACAAACCGAGGTCTTCAGATCGTGCCCTTAGATACCCAGAAGTCCTTGTGTTTTTTCCAGACACAGCGTCTACTCACTGAAGCTGAAGTTTGGGCCAGAGCTCTCTGTGGTCGGGGAGGAGGGGCCTGCACTGGATACAGCACTGGAGGGGACACTGCCATCTTTAAAAAAAAACAAAACAAACACAGATGTTAGTGCACTTTGGACAGATTGCTTAACAATTCCGACCTTAAATCCTTCATTTCTAAAAAATCTATTAATCCCTGATGGAAGTATCCATCTTATTTTTCTCTCACCACAGTGAGCTCTCACTCCACTCAGACTCTGAGCATGTACTATGTGCTCCGGAGTTTGCGTCATGTGGAGGGACACAGAGTGAACAAAGACGGGGGAATGATTCGGTACAAAAACAGGAAAGCAACAGCGTCATCTACTCACCGCTTCTGTTGCCATGGAGAACTTCATGGAAACAGTGTTTTTGGGTTTCATAAATCAAGCCACATGCAAGTCAATGTGTAATCTGACCAGAATAAACTCAGTATTTAATAATTCAGAGCATTTTCAGCACATTTTAACACGATGTTCTCTCCCTATTAATTAGTCAGTAAAGTAATGAATATTTAAGGACATTTTAAACCTGTATGTAGTGAGACATTACTGGAGGTCTTTCCAATAGATTGACTAAAAATGTTTCACAGTCGTTTTGACACCTAAAAATATTCTCAATGACTTTCTTTGGCCCTGTTTACACCTGGTATTAAAATGCATCTTGGGTGATCGTATGGTAACTGGACACCTCTTAGTAAAGCTCTGACCAGGCCCGAGAAAATCAGGCCTGGCCCTACATGTCAAGTCAAGTCAAGTCAGTTTATTTATATAGCACATTTAAAAACAACAGTCAAGTCAAGTCAGTTTATTTATATAGCACATTTAAAAACAACAGAAGTTGACCAAAGTGCTTTGGTCATGAACATGAACCTGCACAGTTTCTGTCAGAGCCTGACTCACAGCAGCAGTTTTGGACCCGAGCCTGATTAAAAACATTAACTTCTACTATGACAGCAGTAGGTCAGTCCATAGGGACGTGGGTTGGGAACTGGAGGGTTGCCAGTTCAAGTCCCTGTTTGTGCATGTGTGTGTATTTCAGGCCTGTGTGTCTATGACAACAGAGTAAAAATAATTAATTTAAGTTATTAAATTTCCCTTCAGGGATTAATAAAGTAAAATAAAAGTTAAATAAATATATATATACATACATTTATCAATAATATATTTGATATTAAAACATTTATAACAAGCTGAGGGCTGATGTGTTTCCTCGCACCATTTCTTCTTCTTCTCATCTTACGACAGGTTCTGCAGAGCTTGCCGCACCCCTCTGATCATCTAGTGTGCACACCAGTCCACAGTGATGTAGCACGCATATGATGATCACAGCTCTTAGCTGCATGTTACGCAAATCTCTCCCACTGCTGGGGAGGCAGAGGGAAACACTGCCAACCAAGTCGCCTTACAGCCGTCACTTTCTCTCTCAGTAGCACTAGAACTCCCAGTTTCATAAAGGAAAAACAAACACAAGTAAATTTGTAAGAGCCTGACCCGATTCAAGCTCAGGGGAGTAAATAGAACTTACAGGGAATCAGAGATCTAGCCCCAAGTCCAGGTGCGAATGCAGCCAATGCGTCCTCAATGTGTCAGTGTTATCTGTCCAGCTTGGAAGGTTGAATCTGTGAATATCTTTCCAAATTCAACAAAATTCCTTGAAGCCATCCACAATCTCCTGCAGTCTGTCCCCAAACTAACAGGCTAAATTGGTACTGACATGTGTGCACAGCACGACAAACCTCCCATCAGTTGAAAACAAAATGCATTTGGTCTTTGTGAACAGACATGATACACGTTATTATTTGCACACTGAGCGGGGAGGTGAGATCTGATCTGATCTGATCGCATGTGGAGACACATTCTATTGTCAGTGTGAACAGACTAAAAGCTGTCCACTTGTGACCGAGACGCACGTTCACACCAGGTGGAAACAGGCCCAGTATCTGAGTGACACAGCACCACACTTATAAACAGCTGTCCTGTAACTACAGCCAATAGGAGAACTAACAGTGTCACACCACCAGCAGAACAAGTGTCGTATTCGTCCATCTGTAACCTTCAGCCTCCCTGCCTGTGCACCGCGTTATAAATGAGATGGACACAGAGATGAAAAGCCACCAAAAGTGCACACAATTTAAATTAAATACACAAGTGGCGGATGAAAAGGGGAGATACAAGAGGGAAAAGAAAGATACATACACTTGATCAATCAACAACACTGGGAAGAGGTTAAATTAAACACCTCTACACAGGGGGATAAAAAGAAAAAAAAACAGATAAAAAAAACAGGTGAAGTTGAGAAAGAGCGACAACATTAAAAATGGGCTTTATTTAACTGAAGTTTTATAAGTGAGGCTGATCCCACAGGGCGACCTGCCACACATTTACATTCTGCTGTTATCTAGCTCTTCTGACAGTTTCAGGGCTGAAACTAAAATACAGCTCATTTAGTAAAGGTGCAGGCTGCTCATAAAAGGCTTAACTTCCTATTATTCAATATGCACATTTTAGTGATTTTCAAGATGCTCTTACCCAGGGAAACATAAATTGGCTGCAGTAATTATCAAAACAATTAATCAAGCATCTTTTATTTGACTTAAACAAAAATTTTGATGTACAAATTTTAATAATTTTCCATTAGGCCCGGATCACACAGAAAGCGCTTTAGCAGCTGGAGGTGCCTTTTATTAATATGCACCTGACATTCTGTGCTCTATGTGCCTGGCGTTTTTGCAGGAGCGCTCTGAACTCCTCAAGTTGAGAAAAACTTTAACTCAGAGCAGAAAAGTGCCCCATGTCATCTCTGCTTTTTTCCCCCATTGTCCAACCTGATGTTTGAGAGGTGGGCCTTCTGTGGTGGTCACGACAACAAGCTTACAGTTGGCAAACAATGGAGGAGAAACTGGTGGTAGTGGTTGCTGGATACCCAGAGCAGTTACCTCAATCTCAAGCCTATCAGTGCAGCAACTGAAACGGACATCATGGAGGGGAAGCTCCTGGACCAACTGGTGGTACTCCCCGTGATCCTCTTTTTTAGGGTCTCATGTACCCACACAGATCTCTGTTTCCCTGTGCCCAACAAACTATTTGCTGACAGCCTCTCACCCTCAACCAGAGCTACAGCAAGTACCCTCTGCCTCAACATTTTAGGAACTAGATACTGATTACTGTGAAATAAACCAAATAAAAATAAACTCTATACTGATTACACAGGAAAGTTAGGTTAAGGAGGTGGTGGGGTGGTTGCCTGGCAACAATAAAAAGGTGCAAGTGTTTTTTTTTACTAGTGGCATTCAATTAAAAACACCTCGTGTTATGCAGCCTGCAAAACGCTTTCTGTGTGATCAAAGCCTTGGCAACAGGCTGGTTTTTATATTTTAAAGCCTTCTGGCCGACTGTACAGTTTCATTGGCCCGATGAATAAAGTGACAGCAATTAACTTATAATATTTTCATAGTCTGTGTGTGCAATTCACTTCCACAAACACTGGTGATTTATTTTTTCTCTGCTGATATATCTTGTGGTTGCCAGCATCTACAACTCTGCAGTACACGCTGTGAGCAAAGCTTTTTTTCCTCTTTTTCACAAAAATATGGACAGACTGATGAATAATGATAATAAGCAGCAGATAGCAGGCCTGGTTCTGAGCTCGGTTCAAGGACATGTGCTTTCTCAGCTGATGTGAGGACTGACTGTGTGACCTGTCATGATACAGTTAGTAACTGAAACTACAAGGTCGCTGAAGATGAATGAAGCCCATCAGGTCACATCTGCCACCAGCTGCAGTACGTGAAGGTCATCCTGAATGTGTGGAAGCCCTATTTATCATAACCAGGTTTTGCTGAGCGTGCACTCTGCTTCTCATTCATACGGCTACTCATTTTCACACACTGGAGCTGTAAAGGAAGGTCTGTGGATTAAAAGCCGTGTTCAAGGCAGAATCTGAAACTGATAGCCGCGAAGCAGTGACTGCAGTTTGTAAATGAAAAATGATTTTGACCACTTAGAGGCATTCTTGATAGCTACATTTAGATTTTACCAGCCAGAGTGGAATTTTAAGACCTCAGTTCTTCCAATCAATCTCTTATTTTTCTATTTTACAATAAATGCTTTTAAATAGAATCCACAAAAACACATAACGCTGTGTATATAGATCAAATGTATTCGATAAAACACAACATTACTTCCTTTCATTGCTTGATATAGCTGGGATATTCCTAGTCTTTATCCCCATTACAATATTAACATCTATCAGAAGACATAAAAGTGGGCCTACAATAATGCCATAATATAATTTAATAGACTTACGCCACAGAGGCCGGCTTGGTGGTCGAAGAGATGTTTCAGATCCAGAGGAGGACAGAGGCTGCTGAGGGCTGTACAGAGACGTCTGGCTCTGGGAGTCAAACAGGCTGGAGAGCACTGGAGCCAAAACAGGGGAAAATTAAGGAGCATTAAGATCAGTTAACAAATGTCAGCTGAAGCTAAATATTTCAAGACCTTTTGTGAGTTGGCTCTACCCTGGTTAATGTGGGTGTTTACATCCACATCAGACACCAGAATGTACAATCTGTAGCCCCTTTTTGCAAATAGTCCCCAGTTTTAGGCGTCAGAAGGGAATCAGACAAGTTAAAATAACAGTCATCGTATTTAATATTTGGTTGCAAATACTTGGCAATCAAGGACTCTAATCCACGACCCACAGATATTCATGATGCTTTGTCATTCATTAGCTCTGCCAAGATGATCATGTATTTGGCTCGGTTTGTCAGTAGAAAAACTGCTGGCCTGATTTTCATGAAATTTGGTGAAAGTGTGTAGCATGAGCCAAGGAAGAAGTCATTATTGGGTCCAAAACACGGGGCGAATACACAAATTATTTTTCACTATGCAATTAGCAACACTCATAGTCTGGGCTGGAATTGTACACAGCTCTCACCACAGATGTCACAAAAAACACATGGAGGTGCCTGAGCTGAAACAGTGGCGGTTAGCAGTACACTGCTAAACACATCAACAGTACTGACAGTGTGTTAATAGAGCTTGGCTCCCAGTCACCAGGGGTCTCATTTATAAACACTGTGTACGCACAAAACGAGGCCTGAAAGAGGCGTACACCACTTCCCATGGAAAAGCCGTGATCTACGAAAATGATGGGAGAAACTTTCACCCACGCTTACGAACATTTGGAGATGAAAAATTGGGGATGCAGATGATGAGGTGGAAGTGTGATTGTAGACATTGTCGAATATATTTGGCGCACGCCGTATTTGGCTTTTTGCCTGTACGTACATTTTTAGTATGGATCCTACGCACTGTTTTATAAATGGGGGGGTTAGGGTTAGTTTTTGTTAGCAGGATTATGAAAAAACTACTGCTCCAATCTTCATGAAAATAGGTGCCCCAAGCGAGGGAGTTCAAGTATCTTAGGGTCTTGTCGGCAGTTTGGCAAAGCGTCTACAGTGATGCAGGCGTTGTGCCGGACTGTCATGGTAAAGAGGGAGCAGAGCCAGAAGGGAAAGCTTTCGGTTTACTGGTCCATCTACGTCCCAACCCTCACCTATGGCCATGTGCTTTGGGTAGTGACTGAAAGAATAAGGTCGCAGATACAATCAGCCGAAATGAGTTTCCTCAGAGGAGTGATTGGGCTCAACCTTAGAGATAGGGTGAGGAGCTCGGCCATTTGGAGGGAGCTCAGAATAGCTGCTGCTCCTTCGCGTCACAAGGGGCTAGTTTAGGTGGTTCCATGGGTTCCTCCCATTGGAGGTGTTCCAGGCACATGCCACTGGTAGGAGGCACCAGAGCAGACCGAGAGCACGGTGGAGGGATTATATATTTCGTCTGGCCTGGGAACACCTCAGGATCCACCAGGAGGAGCTGAAATGCGTTGCTGGAGAGAGGGACGTCTGGGATGCTTTGCTCAGCTTGCTCCCCCCAATGACCCTGCTTTGGATAAGCGGTTGAAAACCGATAGATGGATAGATGGAAGGGTGTAGCATGGGCCAAGGAAGAAGCCCTTAAATTTTAGTGCGTATTAGAATAACAGGGAAGATACAGAAATAGTTTCTCACTTTCATTAACATCGTGAGATAGGGCAATTCGCTTCAGTGGAGGTCTAGGCTCTCCGAGAGCCCCTCTACTTTCTTTCTTTGCTTTGAGGATTTTTTTTAAACCTCCAATCTGGTCTTCATCAGTGAATCACATAAAAAGTTGGATTGAGGTCAGGTGACTGAGTTGTACAGTCCAGAGAATCCCAAATTTTAGCCTAAAAAACTTGGGTTTCTCTGTGTGTATGTGAAGGACTCCTGTCTGTCCATATTGTCCTAAAATTGGGGAGCTGATCGTCACCAGTCTGGATGTGAACACTCACAGAGACGAAAGTCAGCACTTAAACTTCATAATCACTCTTTTTAAAAACAATGTGCTGGAATATAGAGCCAACAAATGTGTCACTGTCCAAATAAGACTGAAGTACATTTAACATCAGAAAAACCCTGCAGAAATGCACTTGATGTGTAAATGAATTGTTTTAAAGCACATTAGTTTTGCAAAACAGCTCCCTTTTAGAGGAAAAAATATATTTTTACAAATGCTTTCATAACGTAATCACACTTTTCTAACCTGGCCAGGATTGGCAAAATTACCTCTCTACTCATTTCACAATTCCAGCCTCAGAGCCTTGGCATGAAAATGACTTGGACTCCTAACAGCCTTTAATAGCATACTTCATGTGCTTAAAATATTTGCTTTTCTCTCCCCAAACAAAGCTTTTGTCTGCACTTCATAAGCAGTAGAGAACAAAACAAAACAAAGACTACATAATGGTTATTGCTGCTTCAGAATGCAGACGTACCTTTCATGGTCTTGGCGTGGGCCTCGCTGCTGCTCTCGCACACCTTGTTGAGAAACTCGTCCACCTGCTTCAGTGACAGCAAGTTGTGCAGCGTCTCCAGTGGGTAGATAGAGGGCACCATGGAGCAGCCTTCAAAGCCTGCAGCACAGACAGGGGAGACAGAAACACAGCCGGTTGTACCACTTCTCCATCCAATGGAGGAGGAAGAGGAGGAAGAGGAGGAGTGGTGACACTACAGCTCTCTGTGCATGTTGGTTGTTTTGCTCATTCTGTTGAAGCCAAACGTTGACAAGCAGGTCCCAAAAGTTCAGCAGCCATTTTTATTTGTTAACAAGCCATACAGACTTTTTTTCAGGCTACTGCAAGATCTAAAATTAGTGGCTTGTTACGTTCTACAGTGGCTGGTACAGTTTACCTACTGTCTGGCTTCCGACAGTAGCACTGCACAAACTTACCAGCCAAAATTAATGTCAACAAACATAATCTGCTATATGGCTGGTGTTAATTTCCTTTTTTGGTTAGTCAGACCACATAAACCAAAACTGGACGTTCTGATCGTTTGGAAAATTGTCATGTACTGTATAAACTGAACAGAGTGTGTATCAATTCACTCTGATTCAAACCACATTAAAAAGTATTCATTAACTTAAAAACACGTTGGCATAGAGAGTAAACGTAGGATGTTTTGAAGTCAAGCACATGACTTGTATGGACATTGACGGTGCCTTTGGTGTAATGTGTTCACTGGACATCATAAACTTCCCTTAAAAAAAACTGTGTTTGTGCACTTAATGAGTGCAGTTGTGGCTATCAACTTTAGCTTCCATGCTGATGCCCAGGGCTGGGTATTGTTAAAAAACATGATACCAGTACCTTTAAACTGATACCCATACCAACAGAGAACTTATATTTTTATTAAAAGCTCCATCAAATACATCATGAGCAGCTTCACCCCATCACAGACTGTATGGGTTGTAGCTGCTGCAGTAGTGGGCCAATCACATGTCGCATTAAATCAGAGAACACTTGCTGTAAGAGGCCTCAAGCAAAACCATACCAATTCATTTTTCTCTAGATCTGGATACACAAAGGATTGAATGCAGGTATCGTTTGACTGGAAAAGTTTCAGTACTACTTGGTACTACTGGGTTATTTCAGTCAATACATTAAAGGTACCGACACTCGCCCTACTGATACCTTTATGTATTTTCTTTAAGGGAAGTGTGTAGACAAAAGTGATATGAGGTGTTGCCAGCAATACTGGACCATCAGCAGGGAAAAGACCATGTAAAAAAATGTATGCATCTTTACTAATTACATGGTCCAATAATAATTCCTTCAATTTCAATAGGGTCTTCGCACGGTGGGGTGCTTGGGCCCTAAATATGTTTTTTTTTTTGTACAGGACAAGTTTTCACCCTCTATCTTCCTTTGGTAGAGTTCAATATCAAATAATGCAGACAGCACAGGAATGCAAAACAAGCCACATTAAAACAAATATCTGGCTGTCTGAAGTGTTCTTGAACAAGACAGTGACTCGTAGTAGACTTGTAGTGACCTTAATGATGAGGTGGGCAACATAAAAGAGGAAGTCTCCTTACTGATCAACTGTAGATTTTTAGTTGTGCGAAGGAGCAGTAGCTAAAAATCTAGCAGAAAATCCTTAAAAGCATCCAAAAATACTTTCTGGAGTGGATGCTCAAGATTAAAAGAAACAAAAAAACACAAAACAACTCAGCACTCACAGTGACCTTTGACCTCCTACCACCAAATTGGAATCAGTTTGCTCTTGAGTCCCAGCGGACATTTGAGCCAAATTTGCAGAAACTTCCTTGATGCCTTCTTGATATACCGTGTTCACGAGAATGAGACAAATGCAAAGTCACAGTGACTTTGACCACCTAATTCTAATCAGTTCATCATTAAGTCCAAGTGGACGTTTGTGCCAAATCTGAAGAAATTCCCTCAAGCTGTGCTTGAGATATATTATGTTCATGAGAATGAGACAGATGAGGTAACAGTGACCTTGACCTTTGACCACCAGAATCTAATCAGTTCATCGTTGAGTACAGGTCAAAGTTCGTGCCAAATTTAAAAATAAATAAATAAATAAATAATAATAATAAAAAAATCCTCACAATGTTCTTGAGATATCACATTCACACGAGTGAGACAAACAAGGTCACAGTGACCTTGACCTTTGACAACCTAGATTAAATCAGTCCAAGTGGGGGGTTGTGCCAAATTTAAAGAAATTCCATCGAGGCATTCTTGAGATATTGCATTCACAAGAATGGGAGGTTTGTACGTGCATATGCACAGACAGACAAACTGAGAACATAATGGCTCTGGCCAAGGTGGTCACCTGCATCGAGGCACTAAGGGACTTGTGGTGGGGGAGATGTGAAGAGCTCATCTGAAGGCATACATTAAAAGCATTTCTCTCCCCCCTTTAACAGTGAGAGAGGGCGGAGACAGAAGTTCCACACTCCAGCTTTAAATTTCTTTTATCCGATTTTCTGGGGGGCAGCATAAATCTGTATGGATATATTCATTAATCCATGTACTGTATGTTTTCCTTTCATAAAATAATGATGTGTTTGTGCTACTGACTAAACTCCTGATCACAAACTGTGCCGCTGAAAACTGACTGTTACACACAAACTTACAGCAAATACAAAGCGGTGTAATTCAGTGCAGCCCAACAAAGAGCTCCGTGATGAAGCGATACCACAAAACAAAAAAGGGAATGGATGGAGGTTGGAGCAGCACATCCATATCCCCAGAGAACATGCTGCTCAGCCTTGCATTTCTCCATGACTAATGTGCTATGACTACAGATTTTTCCAGGGCTACTCTCTAAAACAACTTGTCTAAAATAAACGACATGAGCGGAACGAACTGCAGTCAGCACTTAATGGACGGGAACCGTTTGAGGCCTTGAGGGGCCAAGATATGAATTTTCCCCCTGTTGATAATTTTTAAGTTTTAGTGGAGTTACTCAAAGTTAATGTATCCCATGGGATCATTTATGTGTAGAACATAACAGGAGACCTTTTATGGACATCAAGAAAGTTATAAATCATTTTAGGGTTATCAAAACTCTACTCGCGGTCTTTTTTTTTCCTGCTGTCACTCCATTTGACATCTATACATGACATTTCTTTGAGGACCTTTGACCAATTATCTGATCTATACCAGAACACGAAGAAAAAAAGGACTGCAAAAATCACAGACAGCTGCTTTAACATCAGTTTTAGACTGTATTCTGTCATTAATTATTCCACATTGGATGTTGGCCAAAGAAGCTTCATTCATTACACCAAAATAAAATCGCTGTTCAACATGAAGAGCTTTCCTGCCAAAGCTCTGATGACAGAAGAAAATGAACCTGCTTGGCTTTAAATTCTATTGCAAAGCCTCAGGAAGTGTTTCAGTGGCTCAAGATGTATATGGCATTTTCACAAGTTTAGGTTTGTTACATGACATTTATCCTCCCCCTGCATCTGCTTGTTCTGTCGTTACTGTACTCTGTCTAATAGAGCTGTTAGTTGGACTGTATAAAAATTACATAAGATGGCATTTATCTTCCTCCTCCTCCTCCTCCTCCTCCTCCCAATCTTTGCTGCAGCCTCTCCATATGGATATAAAATTCAGCTCACACACCAGATGCAGTGGGAGCAGAACACACTGATGCTACACTGCACCATTCGCTCAACCATCTACCAACACAAGTGAACACAGGAGGACACAAAAGAGAGGACAGTGATGTTTAAAAAAGAAATTAGGCTATAAATTTTTAATCTGCTCGAAGCAAATAAACACATCTGTAACTTATTACAGACAGTCGTCTCTGCTGACTGCAAAAGAATACTTGCGCAGCTCCGTTAAGGTGACAACACGCCAAGATGTGCTCCAGAAACACTTTACAAGATCAGCAGTTTGTGAACAGGCCACTGTTTAATTAGCCAATTAAAATGAAGGATGAGATGATGACCCAAATCTTTCAGCAGACACTCAAATATCTGCCACCTGGCCAGGAAACATATTTTGGGAGTGCTTGGGGAGACACAGCGGTGCCAAGTCGTGACCTCCCAATGCAAAGGCTAAATTGTTGCCACCAGCAGCTGACTCTTCAACAGACAGAGCTCATTATTGAACAAAATTTTGAGGGCATTTTCACGATAACCACTCCTCAGGATACAACATGCTCACAATGCAGTTGGACAAGCGTAAAACTCTTCCATAGAAGAGTTTGTTTGGCTGGTCATTAAGTGCCCACCCAGCATGCTTATAGAGCAATCAATCCTCCTTAAGTTTGTTGCTTTATACTACAGCTTTTTTAAGTTCCAGAAATGGCACAATAGGTGTCCAGTCATGTGCAAGGAAAGGACTGAGGAGAAAACAGACTTTAAGACTTAAAGACACAGTGAAATAAAGTCTTAATCCTGCGTCCTTGAGTCAAATGTTCAGTTAAATCTTGTTATGCAAAATATGTTTCCAAAAAAAAAAAAAAAATGTGTCTCCTCCCTTACCATAAAACTGTAGCATATGTTTGATGATTCATCCTGAACGTTTACGTAAATGTATCCAATAAAATGTAGTTTTGGATGACTAGCTAGGCTACGATACTAAGTAGGCTCAGCACTAAGTAGGCTATGATACAGTGCTAGTTATGGTCACTTAGCAACCACAGACGCAACCTGCCTCTGCGCCCTTTAAAGTTGGCACAGAGTAGTGCCCAGCGCCCAAACTCGCACTTTCCAGGCGGTTAAAGATATGGCATGTGTACGGCCCCCATGTCTGTCTGTGGCGTTGCAATCGTGCAATATGAAGTCATGAAACTATACAGGTGTGTAGTTGAGATCACAATGAAGACCAGGTTCAAAGATAGGTGTGGTCTGAGCAAGGGTGCCAGAAGTAGGGGTATAGCAAGTAGTGAAGGGGCCATTGCTGATCAAATCTCTCTCCCAACTAAAACCTACCCACATATTCAGGTTCGCTCAAAAAAAGGTTATATTACTGAAGATAAAGGCTAACTGCAGTTTCACTGTGACTTTAAGTGCTGTATACAGAAAAAAAGGACATTTCTTGCTTTCAAAGCACATGTTGTGCCCTCAGACATGCAAAATGACAAAAAAAGGAACATGTTTTCATGAAATGGAGCAGGGCTGCAAATGTGAGAGCAAAGGAAAAAGGATGAATGAACAGGTGGGACACCAGAACAGTGAAGCACTGAGCCATAGTAGATGCAAAGCTCAACTTGCATTCACAGCAGCCTACTTGCCCCAACGCTGTGTATACAGGACAAGAGGTAGGAGGCGACCGGAAGTGAGAGCGGTCTACCGAGGCTGACCCTGGAGGGATTCTGGGAGCTCCTGACCAGACATCAGCCAGCTCTTGAGGAGGCGGAGGTGGTAGGGACAGTGGCGCAGGTGGTGGGCTACGGCCCCGTCCACAGCCAGAGGGGCAAACCCCTGCAGGGCCGGCTCAGTGGGAAGCCCCCCCAGCCGCTGGACTACGTGGAGCTCGTCAGAGGGCTCTGAGAGCAGGGAGAGAAGAAGAGAAAGTACAGTGGAGCAGCAGGAAAAGGAGCAGGAGGAGTGAACTAAAAGACCGGTGTGGCTTCAGGATGATGGACTGTGTTTGTAGAGCAGAGAAATTCATCACAGAAGGTTCATTCACTTTCAGTCTGACTTCATTTGATCAATACTTGCCTTGACCTTCTAGTTATGCCTGAAGCTGACCAATTATGCCTGAACAAAACCAACCAAAAACAACTGATACAATCCCTCCATTTCCATTTCAAAGCAAAGTTCAAACAAAAAATAACCCAAGGTCAAATAAAGAATCAATAACCAGTCAATAACCTATGGCATCACAGGTTTAAAAGACATCAGTGAACACTCATCAGAGACACAGATCTACACAAAACACAAAAAAAAAATCACAAAACATGTGAACCAGAGGCTCTTAGAAAAACCAATAAATCTGTTCAAGCACACCAACATCAAAAACAGTCCAGAGAATAAATTCAATTACCAGCTCTGCATATGGAGATAAAAATGCACTGTGACCGTTCTCTGAAATGGAGAATGTCTATTTGAGATTTCTAGCATCAAACCATGACTTCCTAACAAAGCTGGACTACCAACCGTGCGAATTAGGGAACATGGGCGCCAAAAGCAAGCAGGGAGCGCTCCACGCAAAATCATTTCCACATCCAGTGTGAACCTGGGTATGCACAGGTCAGGTGTACTCAGGGGTGTTTCTAGAATTTGAGGACATTCGGAGCTAAACTGGTACTTCTTTTTTAAAAATAAGCAATATTTATATTTATTTTTAATGCACTCTGGCACCTTATTTAAATTCAAAATTAAAAAAAAAAAAAATTAAAAAAAAGGAAAGAAAATGGTCGCTGGCCCACCCTGCACCCTGTCTCAGGCCACATTTGGTTTACGGGCCATGAGCTGAGTATCATTGTCCTAAGGTCGTAAACTTCAGTACCAGGTACTAAGCCAAATCCAAACACATGTATACACAGGCTCATCCAGGCCAAACTGGAGCCAAACATTTACCACTGTGGTTACCAGTGGCTTCTCCAAACACTTGTCATCATAATATCAGATTTCTGAATTACATTGACTCTGCTTGTCTTCCTGAATCAACACGTCAGCTGATCCTGGTGCTCAGACAACATGCTACTTCTCCTGCTAAAGTTCAGACCACACTAATCAGGCTGCCAACACACGCTGGGCTATTTCTGAGCCAGTGATCTAAATCCTTAATACCATTCAGCCAAAATAACCTTACATGACTTGTATTTAATTCTGTGCTATGCTGTGATGTTTACTTTGCCCCTTTTAGTCTGTAAGAGTCAGTGGGGCTCATCTCCTCAGACACAGTGGTGATACAAACCTGCCTCAAAACATATTTCAATAAAGTAAAGAGTGGATTTCATCATACGGCAGCTTTAACAATGATAAGAAATCCTTTACAGAAAACAAGAACAGGGGAGTAACTCTCATTAATTCATAACAGCTGTTGTTTCCAAAAGACTTCTCATTGAGCCAGTCTGCTGCTCACCAGTGACTGAATCAAAGACACTGAATACAACTTTTCACAAACAGAGAGAGACCGGGGATGAAAGCAGCAAAATGTAGCTGTCGATGCTGATGAACCTTTCTTGCTCACAGTTGGTACCCACAGCTTGGCCTTACCAGTGAACGACTGTGTCAACCAACAAGCAAAATAAACACAAATAAACAAAATTTTATTAAAAAAGACAAGAAGGATCTTTGTATTATCAGGCTGCAACCATTATTAATTAATACATCATTTTTTCTATGGAAAAGGTCCTAGAGTCAAAGGCAATGACTTCAAAGGTCTTGTTTTGTCCGACCAGTAGTCCAAAACTCATAGATATTCATTGACAATAACATAAAACTGAGAAAAGCACATTAGGGAAGCTGAAACCAGAGTGTTTTGGGCATTTATGCTTAAAACATTAGTAAAATGATTAACCAATTATCAAAAACATTTTATGTCGATAGACTACTTGTTGATCAACTAACTGTTTCGGCTCTATGAAATTACTGGTGCATCCTAAATTAAAGGAGTAAGAGTTGCTTGTAAAATAGCACTAATTTGGTGCATAAAAATAAAATGAAATTGCAAATGAAGCAAATTTTCTGGATACAAAAATGGTTTAGAAAAAGAAAGAGGCGATTAGTTGCTATGTATATACAAACATAGATCAAAACCTTGTGTAGGGTGCACCTGAAGAACAGGAAACAACAAGATCGACAGGAAGGCAATCCAGGCACTCAAAAAAATGTAGAAAAACGAGGATGGAAATATTATAAAGCCTTTATTGTAGTGGCTAAATCATTAAAAGAGCCAACATGTTTCTCTAGGTGGGGCCATACCTGCGTTGTATGTTTTGAAAGCCTTCACAAAGAGCTGCAGTGGTCGAAACATGTCGGTTCTATTGATGATTTAGCCGCTACAATAAAGGCTTTTCAATATTTCCTTCTTAATTTTTCTATATTTTTTTCGAAGTGTCTGGATTGCCTTCCTGTCAACAAAAAAATAGTTTACTGAGAAATCAATGAAAACAAATATTATTAAAAAATCTAAACTCTCAAACTGGAAATAGATTGATGAATATGAAAATTTGGCATATTTCACATTGAAAGCTATGACGCCATTATCCTAAAATCACAGTAAAAGAACAAAAAGTAAAATAATTTTAATTTATGGCTTAACACTTAACAAAATGTAAGGTAAAGTGACTCCAGTATGTTTTAGTGCCATTTTAAAAAGACCTTAAAGCATATTTTGATGACTATTATATCGTGATTCGCAATTATTTTGGCCAGGATAATCATGACGTGAAACTTTCATATCATCCCATGTCTTCACCACTCCCTTGTTTTGTCCTTTCGTTGGGTGCATAGCTACAAAGCTGCAACCCAACAAATGAATGAAGAAACAAAATCACACAACTGAGCATCTTATCTGTGTGATTTTGTGAGAAGCTCCTCACTGACATGTTGAAGAGCGACTCAGTGTTACACCCCCTGAGACTTTTGTCTTTGCTGACGTCTTCTGGCTTAACTTCCATCTTGCTGCAGTGATGCAGAAGTGCACACCATGGTGAGTCAGTACACCGTGACATCACTGTTGAGTTTGGTCATAAGTGCAATATTTCGGACCTCATCAATCAGTGATGCTGTCAGTTTATTTTTACAGCCCAAATTAAGAGTTTAACAGAATAAATTATTTGAAATTAGCAAAAAAAAAGTGAAGGTGAGGATATATTGTGACGTGTGCACAGATTATCTGCACATGGACATATATCTGAGGCAGGAGATATATGCCACGTACATCCATCCTGTGAGGATACAGCAGGATCAGAGAGGTGAAACAAGTGCAGGCAGAGCAGGTGGTGTTAGAGGTGAGGGCCAAAAACAACACAAGATACAACAAACACCGAGGGTGTGCCGTGAAACAGAAGCTCTTAAAAATTTTGTTTTGTTGTAATCTTGAAGACGTTTAATGTAATTAACGCCAAAAAAAGAAAACAAAAGAAATGTTTTCCCACAATAAAGATCATGCAAGATAAGAAAAACTGGAGGAGCGTCGATGAAATAAACTTGAATAAAAGCAGACATACCATTAGTCGGATGCCTGGCAAACGACACAGAAAATCTCTTTACTGGCGGCATAGAGAACAGCTCTGAGGAGATAAGAAAGGTAACTGGTATTACTGGGACTGCTGGTACCTGTGTCTGCCTGTTTGCCACTGATGTTTTAATCATGAGAAAAAAAAGAGGAGAGAAAACAGAATGAGAGAGAGAGTTGGCCCGTCGATTCATCAACATCTGTCTGCCAACCAACATGCGTGAAAATGAGAGTCATCTCTGAATAAACAAGGAGGAGATAGTGAGTGGAGAGGCTGTGGAGTGGAAGGAGTACATGATGGACAGTCTGGCTGAAGAGTAAACATGCAGGAGGAGTGATGCTAGACTGTGATCCAAAGAACATGAAACTGTGACAGGAAACAATCTGTGAATCCTACCTTTTTCTGCCCTTAACTTGGCTGTGGACTAGTTCAACATTTTGGGAAACACACTGATTTGCTTTCTTGCCAAAAGTGAGACGAGAAGACTGATATCACTCTCCTGTCTGTACGGTAAATATGTTAGCTTAGCTTATCATAAAAACTGGAAACTGAAATCTGGCTACTTGTACTCTTAAATCTCACTAACTTTTTTTGTTTGTTTGTTTAATCCATACAAATAGTCCAATAGTCACTCTTTTAACTCTGTTTTTGGTCTCCACCAGCTCCTGAGTGAAATATCTGGCTCTTTAGCTGCTAAATGCTTTACTGTGTTCACCAGCTAGTCTAACTGTGTCTGTCTGGTGTTTGGTGCAGAGCAGGTAGTGTATAGCTGGTTTGTAGAGCTGTTTTGCTGGAAAAAAAAAAGCTTCCTGCAATGGCCAAGAACGACAGACCAATGAGAGTGAAGCAAAACAGAAAAACAACCCACTAAAGTCATTATAATGCTCCATAAATTGAGTGGAGCTGCAGTGGGGTGATAAATCTTTGCAGGTTCATCACATAGATCTAGTCCACATGTGCATGGGTTTTTAAAAAAAAGAATCTAAGGACTACTGGAAAACTCCAATTAAAAGAATAGTCCCAATTAAACGCCCAGTCTCTTTTACCAGACCGGTGTAGTTAAACATTTTGATTAGATGCCTTCTCATGTTGCCAAGCAGTTCTTTTTTAATAGAAGTTCTTTGGATGTATAAAACCAGGTTGTTGGCTACCCACTTGAGCTAACGTTAGTTAGCCGTTTAGTTTGAGCATACAAATATATAAATGTTAAAACTTTGGTCAATATCGAGATGCTACACATCGTAAACTAAAATTTAATTTTACTAAAACCATGAGCACAAGAGAATAATTCATTCAGATTTACCTGCATGATGAAAAAACAAGTGATGACTCTCTTTCCCTGAAGCTGTCTCAAAGTCAGAATATGTGTCCATGCCTGGATTATTTGGTAAGTTATTTTATATTTCTTTAGTGTCCACCGTTCAATGAATAAAGTGTTTTTCATAAAAATGAATTCAAGTTGTGAGTATTGTTTTAACAGGATGAAGTGATGTTGTGTCGGTACACTGTGTCATAACCTAACACATAACATGTTATTCAAAGTCTATTTTTATACAATTAATATTCATACTGGTTCAGATAATAATTGGATCTGATTTCCCCTCTTTGCTGATCAACAGTTTTTTGTAAAAGGAATTAAAGGCCTGTCCCAAATATAGGCCTCTTGAGTTCAGTGATTTAAGCAAATAATAGCCCGGGCTACTAACTGAAGTATTACTGTGCCTAAAATGAACAGAAAAAAAAAATCTTTGGAAAAAATGTCTTTGAAGCATAATTTCATTGTTTAGTTTAACCCATGTCCCGTCCACTTACATGGAGAGAGCAGGGATTGTGTTCTATGACTGCAGCCAGCCACCAGGGGGCCATTCGAGATGCTTTGGCTTCACTTTTGCAAAGCTGTTGTGTCATCCATCTTTACATCCAGTTTATGGTTCATCACTAAAAGTGATCCCTTTCACATCAAAGTGGTCATGAGATGCATTGTGAATATCAAAATACTGATTATAGCCACTTTTAAGTAATGAATTAATGGATGAAATGATCCGATAAATAATAGAAACTAATGACAAAAACAACCCACTAACATTTAAGGTTGGTCTCTTTTCAAGGATCATTGAACAATTGTAAGAATATGCACTTTATATACTACTGTTCTGTTGGTGCTATTGTTTCATTACTATGTGTTGTATTAAAGTGACCTTGGGTTGGGGCGACGGTGGCTTAGTGGTAGAGCAGGCGCCCCATGTACAAGGCTGTTGCCGCAGCGGCCCGGGCTCGACTCCAGCCTGTGGCCCTTTGCTGCATGTCACTCCCTCTCTCTCTCCCCCCCTCACGCTCATCTGTCCTATCAATTAAAGGCTTAAAAATGCCCCAAAAAAAATCTTAAATAGAAAAAAAAAAGAAAAAAAAAGTGACCTTGGGTTTGAAAGGCGCTATATAAATTAAAGTTATTATTATATAATGAATATTGTTAAAATGTGTTTAAAATGAACTCAAAAGAACTCAGTCCTACTTGATCTCATCTGATAGGGCTGTGGGGGAACATGAGACGATAAAAGTAAACTCCTCACAAAGACTGCAGGTCATTCAAAGGTCTGAATTCAAACCAGTACACTCCCTCTCACATTTCCCGTAAAACGAATAATACCTTGTCCTGATGCAGTCCTCGCTTCCCTTAAATGAACAGCACTGACGTCAATCCAAACCCTCACCTGCCTTTCAGAGAGCATAACATGATGTAACAGAACTGAGAGAGGAAAGCAACTGTTTGCTCCTGGCAGTGAGTAGCCTTGCAGTCAGAGTGACACCCGGTGGATAAACTGAACAGCTCAGTTTCCTGCATTTAAATCTACAATGGGAAAAAATACCCCTGCAGCTTCTGCAGATCCATATGCATCCACATAATTGGCTAGTAAAATTATCTGCTGCCGGTTTAACCTGAGGATGCGACACGTTATCTTTGGAGAGCACTACACAAACATGTGTAACTAAAACAGCTGTGACCAAGAGACTGATATCCAATCCATATGTCTGGGATAATTAAACCTGCTATAAGGACCCCTGGTGGCGGTGTTAACAGCTTGCTTGTTCTCATCATTACCAACATGAGACTGAGGGGAAAGGGTGGGGAGGGAGACTGGAGATTATTTAAAGGTGGATTATTGGGTCTTGAAAAGTATATTTGTTCCAAATAACAGGCTGAGTTTCTTAATGTAAGGATTACTGTGAATTGTGATTAATGAAGAAAGCCAGACGTCTGGCTTCCAGACACAAAAACTACTTTACTGTGGATTATGAAATTTCTGAGAACGGAACGGAAACGGCGCGCACTGCAAAACAAACATGCACAGAGAGAACATTTGAACACATTTAAACCCAAGCAGACAGGTGCGTGATCAGTGAGCGGACATGCTGATCTGGGAGAGCATTGATCACCGATAGCTGCGGTACATCACACAGTCCAACGTGAGGTTGCACGCTCAGCATTTGCTGCACAGCCGATCACTCTGTCATCTAATCAGTGCCCTTATCATGCACACTGCGAAGGAAATCACTCAGGAAATGTGATGCAACAGACTGAAATTGCTGGTTTGTTTTGGAAAGGGAGCAAAAGAAAGCATAGCATTTAAAAAAAAAAAAGAAAAGAAAAAAAGAGAGACAATACTGCATGTCCCAAAAATTTGAAGCTTAAGAAGCAAAAAGTAGGAAAAAAGAAGATATTGTAAAGCCAGAGAGACAGTTTGGAGTCCTTCTCCAAAAAACAAAAAAAAAAAAGATAGAGATGAAAAGACCCTTCTTGTGGAGGAGGACAGGCGGTGATGTGAACGTACCGAACATGCCAATCTTGCACGGCAGACTGCCGGGGGACAGGGGTGGTTTTCGGTGGAGGTGGTGGTGCGTGCGGACGTAGTCCCGCAAGTTGGGGGCGCTACAGGACACCCCGAGGGCGGAGGCGCTGAAGAGGCCAGAGCAAAGTGACCCTGTGTGATGAGGAGCCAGGAAGGAAGGGGAGGTGTGCAGGGTGAGTGCTGGTTTTTACTACACATCATGCCATTATTAAAAACACACTGACGCCACGGGGAGATTTTGGCATTAGTGTGTGTACATTTCAAAGGATGGACAACTGTGTGAAAACCCTGTAACTACAGTTTGGTGATTTTCATCTCTTCACTTTAGTTACGAAAAATAGGGATGCACCGATTTATCGGCCAATATTCGCTTTGTTGACCGTCATCGGCCTAGTGGCAAATAAGATGACACTCATTGATGCTTTTCTGCTGTATCACATCGGTTTTGTTCAGGCTTAAAAGCAAGGCTCGAGATTAACAGCCACAAACTTAAATTAATTACAAGGAGAATAGAACGACTGTTTGGCAAATGGGCTCTGTGATCTCATTGTTTTGTGACGAGATGGCTAGTAGCAGCTGTCATCCCGATATCTTGGGGGCAGAAATCTTCCCCTTTGGGACAAAAGGACACAGTAAACTCACTATTGTCTCATCAGTTGATGAACCATATTGTTTCCCTGATATTTCTACATTGTGAACAACAAATCTGTGTTCAAATCAGCAGGAGAAGGGCTAGTTAGCGTTAGCTCTGAGCAGCCGGCTACTGGATCTAACAGCTGACTGATTTACCCCTGTCCTAAAATCCCTTCATCGGCTCCCTGTTGAGTTTAAGATCCAGTTCAAAATTCTCATTCTTACTTACAGGGCATTTCACAGTCAGGCTCCCTGTTATGTAGCTGGACTACTTCACCCCTATTCTTCAGTTCGCTCTCTTCTATCAAAGATGCTAAATTTGTTGTCTGTCCCTCGCACTCATCTTAAGACATGACGTGAGAGCTTTTACAGCCGTAGCGAGGAGGGCTGAATTACTTCATAACAGTTCAGTTATTTTTTATAGTGTAGATTTATTTGTTTCCCCGGCGAGAATAAATAAACAACAATATAAAAACATTGGTATCGGTATCCAATGGCCAAACTGTCATTTTAAACATCGATATCAGCCCAGAATTTCAAAATCGGTGCATCAGTATTGGGGGGGAAAAAAATCCGTTTCAAAGAAGGGTTTAAGATAAACAAAAATTGTGTCCTGGACAATTTGTTCCTGTAAACGATGACATGCAAACTACAAGGTTTTCACAACAGTAACCATATGTTTAAGATCTGTGCATGTGTATGTGTGCATATGTGTAAACAAGGCCAGGAGTGTGTGAACAGAGAACATGTGTGTTTTGTATGCAAAAAGCAGCAGAGGCGTGACAAACCGGATGAGTGTGGAAATGAGATTGTTTCAGACCCCTGCTGTGCATGAACTCTCTGAAGTTGCAACAGCCAGTTCTCACAAATTTATCATATTTTTATAGTCACATTTGATATTAATATTGACTTTCTAGACCACACATTAGAGGAAATATTATCTTTGGAACTGCAGAGGAAATAAATTAAAAAGGCGTCTGCGCCTCGTCTCTTTGTTCTATAAACAGTGTGAAGGTATGTAATGCAGCATGCTAAAAGAGGTCGTCTGTGACACCTGTTGTTTTTCGTCAGTGACCTGTGAACAGTCGGTGTTGTTGGTGTCGGTGATGAACAGTGACGGATCACTCAGCAGCCTCCTAACAAACTGACAGGCTCCACTCTGAGATTACCAGAGGCTTTAGATGGAGCTCCTTTGATGTCTCGCGGACACAGAACAAACTGCTGCTCAGACTTGTGATAACTAAGCACTGTGACACCATAATTAACACACTTAGTGAGAATAAGACTACACCCACACTGCACATTTGTACTTGTACCTGCTCTTGTTTGTTTTTGCCTGCCTGATGTTTATGAATACACCTGATTGCATCTGAGAGTTTTTTCATATCTGAAAGGACTTAAAACGGGCTTCCTTCCTCTCTGCCACATATCCATTTAGTTTAATTATGTCTTGTAGGGTTTTAATTGTGCAACCACAGAAGATAAACTGCACTGCATATAAAAGCCATAAGCTGTTTACGTAGCTGAGTGCAGGTTCTGAACTCCCAGTGAAGTTGTTCCCACAAAGTGACTCCACGCCCCGTTTTAACACTCGTGGTTTTCTCCACGTCGTGATTTAGACAACAGGCTTTCATGCTTGTGTCAATGTCACCTTGTTAGCAGGTTGCTGGAGGTTACATGCCCTTGGAAAGTGAACACACAGCAGAACAAGGGTCCTTTAAGGGGATTTTCATTAAATCAGTTAAATCAGTTAGAGGGGTTAAAGGAATACAGCTCTGATACAGCTGATTTGGAACATTTTCACCTTTCTGTTTACCATGACAGGGGGTCAAAAGGCACTACCCAAACAGCTAACTTAGGAGGGTTTATTGTAACAGGAGGATGAGCCCAAAAACTCCATTTGCTTTAATATAAAACAGATTTTTAAATGTCTGTTCCACAGTATTTAAAATAAATAATTTCCCCTTGCAGATCTCAGAAATAAGACGTAGACACACCTACAGTATGTTCCCTCTGTTTTCACTCTACCAACCTGCAGCAAAACGTCTCTAAACACTATGTGACACCAGAGATCCTGCAGTTGGCTGCGATCACCTCGCTGAACTCTTGCCTACATAGTTTGGAGTCTGATCCTGTTTGGCTGCTGCTACACTAAGCTGGAGTGGAAGCTATGTGGCCGTCAGAAACAGGGACAGAGGGGAGGGGGGGGTGATGGAAAGAAAAGAGGGAAAGAAAAACAGACCCAAAGAAATAAAAGGGAGACACAGAGAGAGGTGTGGGTAGGTGGGAGGGTGAGGGTAAGGGCTTGTGATGAGGGGAGGATCAGTGATGACAGCTGGAGATAAAATGTGTAGGGAGGTTAGTGTGTCTGTTGGCATAAACTCCCTCTCTCACACACACACACACACACACACACACATGTACAGACACACACACCAGAAATGAGGTGCCCACCTAGGCCACTGGCTGGTTTGATCTCAGGAGACTGGCGCGAGCACGAGGGGAAGAGTCGGTGTGATGTGGAGCCTTTGGAGGACTGGGTGGGGGAGGTCTCAGAGAGGACCTGAGTGGGGCCATGGAGATCGGGGGTTAAGACTGTGACGGCCGCCACAGTAAATCAGGGACCTGATGTCTCCCTTTAACTTGAACAAAACTGTCACACACACACACTGTCAAAAAGTAAAACTGCTCAACTAAACAGAGGCAAGAACTACAATGTGGGAAATAAAAAGAAAGTCTGGTTCTGTCATTATTAACTTAACGTCCTGCCTCCTCCTCAAACACAAACACGACAGGGTCTGGTACCTCCATGGAGCCCGCCTTTCTGTTGCGGATCATAGGGGACCTTCGCTGGATGTTGATTGGCTCAGAGAGAGGAAGTGCCTGGTCTAGCTGGTCCTGGGAGAGGTCCTCCAGACTGCCTTGATTGGGCTTCTTGTCTTCATTCTAAGTGGTCAGAAAACACGAGAAGGAAATGACATATACTACATTCTGCGCATGGACAGACAAAAACCACCTGAGCTGCCCGACATGACGTACTGATTTAAACATGACCTCAAAGGGGAAGTCAGAGATTCTGGAAAAAGACACTTGACACCAAAACAAATAAGCCCCTCCCACAATGCCCCCCAGACGCTCAGTTTTACGGTCCTTTTTTGCTCCCGCTGCCTTCCTCTTTATTATACATCCATGGCCTTTTTCCTGTTGCCCATTAGCTGGAATAGCGTTGCATGGCTCGGTCTGAGTCACTTTGTTTATTTCCCATTTACAGAGCCAAGGCTGTGTACACACACTAGGGCTGCCCCCTAATAGTCGGAGATGAATAATTGACAGAACTGTCGTCATTGATTACAAAAAAATACATCGATTTGCAAAATGTGCGTCCACGTCTCATAACACAGTAGGCTGCACCGGGTCAAAGCATGAATATCTCCAGAAAATGAGTTGCAAAAACCTCACCTACAAAGTGAAAATTACTTCTCACGGGAGTGCAACAGAAGCACATGGAAACTTGAAGTGAAGGCATGCTGGAGCGCTTCGACAAGATGGCAGCAGACAGCACTGTCCTGTTTACTTTTTGTCCCTATCCAAGCATGATATGCAAAGTTATCAAGGTTATCATTCTGTTAGTAGTTGTCACTTAAACTTTCTGCACCGCTGCTCACGTTACAGCATGCTACATGTACTGTTGATATTTGGACGCTTTACATAATCTGTTTACTTTAATGGACATGCACGAGTGAGAAAACGGCTTAAACCAACGTTACAGACGGTTGCTACAGTGAATAACTGTTGTTACAGACTGAATAGTTTCAGTTATTTCCTTGCCCCACACTGATGCAAAAACAAATTTGCCAGTGATGATCTAAACTGCTTATAACACCAGTGATGAAATAAATCCATGTCATAACCATTTTAATTTTAAGTCAAGTACTTCAGTAAAAATATCGGTTCTCCAGTTAAGGGATATGATTGCTGTGATATAGTGATGAAATTCATCTATGTGTCAAAGCAATTTTTTTGAATTTGAGGTCAGGTACTTTCTGATCAGGCATCTGACACATAGGGTCTATCATTATTATTATTATTATTATTGTCATAACACAACAGTGACATGAACATTTATTAATTTTAATTTTAAAATATGCTGTTATCGTCATTGTTTTTAAGAGAAGATGATTAAATAAAATATTTAAACATTCATTAGACAAGTTTTGTTATTTATTTTTGGGTAAATTAAAATTATGTTTATATTTTTTTATGTTAATCGAGTAATTAAAAAAATCTTTAGAATAACTGATGAAGTAGTCCATAGATTACTCAACTAATCGAAAAAATATACATTTGATTTTTCAATAAAGACAAAAACATATGTTAGGTGCAGCATTAGTTGGAGACCCCTCAGCTGACAATGATTGCTTCAGTCAAGCAGTTTTTTTTTTCTTTGGCTTGTTTGCAGTGTACTTTTGGGGATGCTTTGGTCCCCAGATTTTGCTGTAGAGTGGGCGCTCATCACTTCTATGCTGTTCATTGGTAAAGATAGCTGCAGACACAGAGGCAGCTGCCTGAGGGAAAAGAGGTTTGTCCTGTCAGGCTCCAAAATAACATTATTTTCTGCCCTCTGCTTAGAAGTGGTAAACTGATAAAGTTACAGCTCACAGCAACTTAATACGTCAGTCTCTGACTTTTGATTGACACCTTGTGTCAGCAAAAAGTGTTGTTGCACATTTCCAGTTTGGCGCAGTGACAGTGGGTGCAGTTACATGATAGCTTCTCATTCAGAATGAGAATAAATCTGAATGAAATTATTCGGAATTAAAGTTTTTCCAGGTAGTTTACATGAGAAATATTCATTCCGAATGAGGGTTTACACGGGAGATCAGTTTAATCGCCTTTATTCGGGTCTGCGCAAGGTTTGGGGCAGGGAAGGTTTCTGATTGGATAGGGGGCGGGGCGGATGTTACGTGTTTACGTTTACCGGAAGAAAACACTGTAGTCCTCGCTCCGGATAACAAGATGCTTGACGACGCCGTTCTTAGTGCCTTTTTCGGGCTTGTTTTGCTTATATTCTTGAAGCAGCAGTACGACAACAACCTTGTTCTGCTAATGCTTCGTCTGGTGAGGAGGAGCAGAGAGGTAGAAGGTCGAAGAAGGGAGGTAGAAGACTGTGCTTTGGTGAATGGAAACCGGTGAGTGCAACGAGTCCGATTGCTCTATCTCAGCTCATTGCTATGCGCCATCGCGCCAGAAGGGCAAGGAAACAAGCATTTGCAGAAAGACCGGAATTAACTTAAAGAGGAATGAGTGTATACAAGTGCGAGAAATTCTTTCATTCGGAATTAGAAACGGAATAAACCACCCCTTTAATCAGATTTAATCTTCAATCGGAATGACCGTTTAGATGACCACTTTTAATCGGAATGGTGTTCATTCCGAATGAAAGTGGAATTAAACTGTCCATGTAAACGCACTGATTGTTTACTATATTACATGAGTTTCTCCATCACACTGAAAGTCCAAATGAACCCCATTCAAATTCAAACTCTTGATGGAAAAAGGAACAAATACTTGAATAGTTGTATTGAACAGCCAAAATCTGATGCCACCAGCATAATTCTGTGTCCAGTACAGCCCTAATGAACACCAGGTTTTTTTCAGCGCACACACAGTACAGTAAGCTGGAGGATCGTGAGAAGGTATTTGCTGAATTTGACCAAAAGTATGTTGGATTAGAATCACTGATAGTACCTTTAACTTGTTTCATGCAACAACAAATAGCAGCAGACTATTATGAGCTCTAAACTTTGAGGCAAATATTTGTTTTTATCCCTTTTCAGTGTCAACTGACCTGTCAGAATTATCAGTTTCTCCTCACTAATATGCAAAATGAACAGAGGAAGATGCAATGAAATCTGACGAAAGAGTAATAGGTGCTTCAAGTGTCACATTTCTGTGATGTGATTTTCATACTGTAATGTATTGTCAAACACAGAATCAAAAGAATGCGTCTTCACACAGACAGACAGACGCCACCACCGCATAACAGCCTGCATACCAGAGAGGCAGAACACAAACCTTTTGTACCACATGACAAATGCTTGATATTCAAAAACAATGAGTAGGAGCAACTGTACGTGCTCATTTAAATATGATTTTCTACAGACAGAGCTGAATGTTGTGTTTTCAATGTGCAGTGTCTTTGTATGTGGTATGGCTGCACAATAAATCTTTTTTTGTCGTCATAGTGATATTAACATGCGCAATAAACACATCTCAAGAGACTGCAATATTGCACTCTGAATATAGCAACAACATAGTACATTCTGTCTGTAGGCCCAGTTGTAACTGCCATGCTGTAAACTCGCTGGCCAATCAGACAGAGCCCTTGCTATTACACATCATCTGGTTGCATATGAATGAGGTTTATTCGACTAATGCTGCCATCCACTCTGCATGGCTGAAGGATTTAAGTGTGACAAGATGAGTGCCAACCACAGCGCAAATGCCAGAGAGGAACTGGTGCCTAAAATATAGCACATCGTCAGCCGCCTGGCAAATATGAGACGACATGGCACAAGCACACTGTACTGTGAGTCAAGAACTGAGTGCACTTTGATATCTGTTTATTTATCGCAATGAGTATAGTCATCCCACATAACTCTTGTAACGTGCAGCCCAAGTATTTTGCAATTCATTTCCACAAAACATTGTTGAAACGTTTTTTTAATAATCTACTAATTTCTAAAAGTAACTGGTCAGTTGGTTGAACCTCCCTTTAAAAGACAAATAATCTCTGAGGTGACATAACACCATCAAACTGTGTGTGCACAGAGAATATTAGAGGGTGTCTAAAGGTTTGAATTTAAGACTTTTAAAGACCTTTTTAAATAAACTGAAGACTTAACTTGCTCTATCTAAGTACACACACTGATATCAGTTCAAAATGAACACTAAAATGACCCTGACGATATTCTCTGTGCTCCCTGCTCTGCGTGTGCGATTTCACCGCCCTGATCCCCATTATACCACGTTTGAAACACCTCCAACATACGGTGCAGTTTGCGCCGTAAACACTTCAAGGCACTGGCTTTAATCACCACAAGTAACGGTTATTATTATTCAAGCTATTTGTCCTTACACTCACATTTTCCAGTTTTTCCATAGCTTGCAAGGTCCTAGTTTAACAATGTAGACTCATTGCGTGATCTAAGTGCAGTGAGGGGGCAAAAATAGGGGCCTTGTGCACATACAGATGTTGTGTCGAAGTCTGGTGCCCCATCGAATAGTGTGTCCCTCCTGTTTAAATTATGTTTTCTACAGCACCAACACCAAAATAGGTGATATGACTAAAATACATGTAAGAACCATTCAATCTGAATTTAAGACTTTTTAAGGACCAGCGGCTGTCCTGTATTAGGGAAATTCTCCGTTGTTGGCAACTCACACTTAACAATTACTGAACTTGGGAGTGACTGTGAGTTAAGTAAATGTCAACTGAAGGTAACAAAAACCACAAACCCTGAAAAAAGACCAAAACATTACAAGACAAACACACACAGGTTCACACACCTCTGAAGAGGCTGGTCGGAAGCCGAAGCCCAGAGGTACATTCTCCTCATCTTCACACACTTTGACTCCTGGACTGAAGTGAAGCTCGACGTGGAAACGCTCCTCTGAGGAGGGATCCTGCTCAAAACACAGATATCATGACATGAAGAAATCTATGTGTAAAACTGCAGCTGTAACGCTGAAAGAAAATAAATGAGTCACATGTTTGCAGCACAGTCATGCAGCTCTCTGTAAGCCAACCTTATTGTTGTCTTCATACAGCATAATGACGATCTGTGTCATGTAGTTGAGTTCAGTCACAGCACTCAGGTAGTCCATGGCCTGTTTCCACTGCTGGTCCTTCTCCTCCTGATATTCAAACACAAACATACACTCTGTAAACGACACCTCAGACATACACACACAAACAAACACCACTATGTTCATAACCTTTGTAATGATGTATGACAAAATATGTTAATCACTAGGTTGAGGCAATGCAGCAACATCAATATATTTATATGAATATGATTTTTCCCCATTATATATACATCATAATTTGGAAAATATGTTTGAGAAAGGCAGTTGCACATTACACAAAGCAAAACTGTAAGAGATTTTTTTTTTTTTTAAATTTCACTATAATACACTGAATCATTGCCCAGTTCATCGCTTAAGAATAAGTTGTGCGTACAACCTAACAGCAACCTAAAGCAACTCATTAATAAAATAATAGCTGAAAAAATTTCCTGAGTGTCTCCTCCTGATCATTAAGGGAAAATTGTAATGAAATTTTACGAGAAGAGAACATTTGTTGGTTAAGGCCTTGTCCTAGTTTTTGAAATGTAGCTTTTTCTCTACATTTCTTTTTCTGTTTTTTAACACTTTATTTATAGAGATTTTTTCCATTTATCAGACAGGACATTAACAGCTAAAATCACAAATGACGAATCTGTACAGAAATATAGAGAGAAGTGGAAGGAAAACAAAGAGAAACGGACAGGTTACAAAACAAAACAGAAAAAAATTAATAATAAACATGTTTCATAGTTTATTTAAGTACATGTAAGACAGAGCAGTGGTTACCAACTGGTGGGTCGTGGTCCAAAAGTGGGTCGCAAGTCCACTCTGAAAGGACCATAAGTGACTCGTAAATGTGTCAAGTTTGTAAAAAACACACTTTATGTTTAATTTCTGGCACAGAGCTTTTATTTTTAAGTGCCATTTCCTGCTGTAAAGTGAGTGATTGACAGACAGCTACTTGACAAGAGACAGCAAACCAGCTTGATGGTATGTCCAAACACAAGTATGACATTGAATATATTACTGTGTGGACCTTGAACTCATACATACAGGAAATCTGGGGCCCGCAGCTGGACCAGTTGGGAACCACTGGGATAGACCACCTGTAGAGGTATAAGTTCATTGTTCCAGGCCAGGTAGACTATTCGCATAGTTTAAACATGGGTCCAGAGTTTTGTAAAATCTCTTTATGGAGCCGTTGAGGGTGCTTTCTCTGCATTTTGGCCCTTCGTCCAGGATAAAGATGCTAAAAGGTTTTGGAGAGTTTTGGGCTTATGACAGCAGAGTGCGCGCCACTTTCTCCTTTGTTACATGTGTACACATAAATGTACAGTTGTTCTTCCACTATGTTGAGGAACAGAGGCATCAGAATGCACTACAGAGGTCACTTCTACATAATCCAACACTCCCATGACACAGGCCCTGCCAGTTATATCTGTGCCAGTTGGTTTGGCACGCTCTTGACAGCACTTGTGTGGAGAAGATTATTTTTTGAGAAGGACTAGGCCTAAAGTCTATTCATAATCCCATCCAGCAGACCTCTGCTGATAAATTCTTTATACCCACCAAACTCCAAAAAGTATCTCCATCTGATATGGACGTTTACCTGCTTGCATTCATTTCTAGATCTACTCTTATTCTGGCACAGAGAGAATGAACACCATAATTACTACTAAAACAAAAAGGTCAGAGATGATAAAAATGAAAATGAAACGTATGTGAAATAAAAACCAGACATACATCCAGCAGTCCTCCGTAGCGGAAGACGCTCAGCAGGGAGTGAACGTGGCTCTCGCTTGTGAAGTACAGGCGTGTGCGGACGTGACGACCAGGAGACATCACACCACGGGAATATCTAAACACAAGGGGACAAGAGACGACACAGAGCTCATCAGTCATCAGTGACTTCCATAAACATACACAAACACACACTGTATATATGTGCTTCCCCTATATACATGTAAACATGTTTGTGTGCGCTTCAGCGGCGGCTTGTATTCTCACAGGGGGTGCAGCTTGTTGACAGCCTCGTCCTCGTGGGTCCTCTGCAGGTCCAGCTGGATTTTCTTCATCAGAGGAACACAGTAAGCCTGAGCAATGTCCAGTTTCTCTGCTTTGCTGATGCCGTACTCCTGATATGGATGATACGAAGTGAAAAAAAGACGTTTGAGCACTTTCATCCACTTATTTTTAATCTACTTATTCTTGGTCATGAGGAGATGAAGTCTTATCGCAGCACATTTTGGGGCAGGAGGCAGGAAAACTCACTGGACATCAGGGTGAGCACAGATAAGAAGTGACACATTCATGCACGGAGGCCTTAATATAAAAATGGGTTATCTGTGATTTAAAATTACGCTGTCACGCTTCCTGAATTAACTTGCTTTTTAAACTTTTAACTGTTACAGTGTTTCACTGTTTATGGCGTTTTTTTATGGCAAACTATATCGAGTATTCTGAGTCATTCTATCTTCTTCTTGGTGCAACGTTTTAATCTCGCCACAGGGATCAATATAGTTTGATTTTATGCTCAAAGGGAAAAATTGTTGGTTTCATCACCTCCACTCAGTGTAATAAAAGTGTGAAATTATCTGCGAGATGCCTGCCGGTACAAGTCATTTGTTAACATACCTGACATTCTCTGACTCCTCCAGATGATTTAATTACATCATTTAACTCTCTGACTTTTCCTCTCTGGAATACAATTCTTACAGTAAATTCAACTGAACAAAACTGAAATTTCCAGTATTTGATTATGACTCAATGAGCCACATTCAAAGCCTTTGTAAAATACTCTATAAACACACAGCTGTGAGCGCATTATAATATAAGTGTTACTGAAGACATCAGTCACTTGTTGTCATATGGGACAAAGAGCTAAAGAGGGAAACCATCAACTGAACTGTACCCCGGGTATTAACAGATCTGGGGAAAGCTGCATTCTCCTACTCTGCATCTTGGACATGGAACACTCTTCAAAAAGATCTAAAAATTAGCAACACTTACATCCACTGATGAATTAAAGGGCTTCATAAACAATGTGGTGACAGAGAAATGTGTTTGAGAAGCCACTATGTTTGAATAGTTGTTGTTTTATTGTGGATTTCTATATTATATGTTGTATGCGTTTTAAATGTGTTTTGATTGGCTGCTACCTTGGTCAGGTCTCTCTTGTAAAAGAGATGTTCAATCTCAATGGGACTTCCTGGTTAAATAAAGGTTAAATAAATAAATGAAGCCTGTATCTTTTATCATCCACCAGGATGAGGATGGTCAAAGTAACCAACTCAGTGAGTCAATGAACACACAGAAAGCACAAAGATGCAGTGAAAGAAACAAAGAGGGCCTACTCAGATTTATGTTTGATCAGCCATCTCTAATCCCTTTGTTGGAAACAAACCTGTCTTTGCTGTCGGCCAATCCACCAGCCTTTTATCTCCATCCAAATCACACAAACTAAAGTAAAGATCTATGGTAAGTTACTGATGTAACCTTAGCTAGCTTGCTTTTTTTTTTATTTGTGGCCTATTATGTCCACTTTTCTCCGGCTATTTGTCAGTTGTTAGTGATATTATTTCTACTCTAGTAACTGGGCTACACTAGGGTGACCATATTTTGATTTCCAAAAAAGAGGACACTCGGCCCGGCCACGAGATAGCCTCCTTAAATGATACTCGCAGTTTACTCAAAGATGCCTTATAATTTTAATATATTTAAAGTTTATATGTATGGATAGAAAATTCAGTTATATTACAAAATAATATCTCTCAAAGACAGAAATTTAGATATGCACACACTAGAGTGTGGCTACCCGATCTGAGCCCGACGGTACCCGACGGTAGGCCTACCCGACGGGTCGGGCCGGGTTCGGTCAAAAATGTATAAATTGTATTCGGGGTCGGATTCGGTCAGCTTTCAGTGAAAATGTAGTGTATAAATAAATAAAATCCCATTGGCTGTCCTGTTTATTGCTTGGGCACTGTTATTTACGTGACAACACCTGAACAGAACACACACACATTGGCTGTTTGTTCCTACCTCTCTGCCGCCCACCTCTGCCTTGATTAAACGCTGAAAATAAAATAAAAGAGGGAGACAGGTTTTCCCTATTTTATCTTATTTTGTTATATTTCTCCCTCTCCCCTCGCCGGCTCCCGTCTCAAACACGGAGGTCTCCCTCTCCGCGGAGCACCCACGGCGCATGCCCAGCCTGTTAAATAGCCTGTAACCACTGTGTGACACAAACTCAGTGCTTTAGTAATTAAAAAATGTCGGGCTCGGTTCGGTTTCGGACATAAGAAAACAGAATGACTGTCGGGTTCGGAAAGGAAAACCGGACATTATCATCAATTTATAAACATCCCCCGGACGCCCCGGACAGGACGGAAAAAGTGGACATGTCCGGGCAAAAGAGGACGTTTGGTCAGCCTAGGCTACACTGTAATGAAAGCTACATTGCGAACAAGTAAAATGGTAAATGGACTTGTACAGTGCCCTTCTAGTTTTTCGACCACTCAAAGCACTTTCATACGACTTATCTCATTCACCCATTCACACAGTGGTGGCCAAAGCTACCATATAAGGTGCCACCTGTGACTCGGGGGGCCGCCCAGGGATCAGACAGAGATTTTCCAATTAGTGGACACGCCACCTCTTGGCAAATATTCTGCTAAATGTCGCTGAAAAACGTAGTCGCTTGGCGGACGAATGATTCTTTGTTATCAATAAATTATTGGATTTTTTTGTTACTGTATGTTTATTTTATGAAACATCGCCAGGGCTATGGAATAAACATTTTATAAAAGTAAACTTCACTCCGTGTCGTGCATTACAACGCCCCTTAGCCGTCATAATAATCACTGTGAACCTCAAATGGCTTATCGCTTGATTCAAATATTATAAAAGACTTCAGCACTAATGAGTTATGTGAGCAAAGTTAGAGCATGCTATCCTCTCGTCAGAGCCTGAGAGAACCTTGAATGTGCTACGCAGCTTAATGAGGCCTTTAACCTGTGGTATGACTATGTCAGCCAGGGCGCGGGACAGTCTGAACAGCTCCATCGTGTCCTCCAGTCCAAGCGAGGCGTTGTGCTGCGAGTCATATTTGATACAGTCGTAGATGTCCGGGATCTTGCTGATGTCGTAGCGGCCGTTCTTCATGCGAAAGTCTCTCTCCAGTTTGGACCAGCGCTGCAGCATCAGCTCCAACGTCTCACTGTGGTAAAGCTGCAGGTCTGAGGGAAAAAAAAAAATCACAGGATGACTAATCTCAGTCTAAATGTTAAAAAGGTAATTGTCTCTGAAAATGTACTTGACATTTCAATACATGTGCACATTTTAACCTTTTCTGCTTCCGCCTGATTCATGCAGACAAAAGTCTATAAACTAAACCAAATGTCTCGGCTTTAAAGTTAAACATTTGGATCATTTTTTTCTCCATATGCAGCTCATTATTGTTTTTTTCTGTATTCAGGTTCAGCAGGTTCACACTACCTGCAGACTTTGGGTCCTCCAGCCTCTTGCGGATCTGTGAATTGAGACTCTGGATGAGGGCGTACACCTTGTCACAGGTTTTGACTGGATCCTGTATGACCTTCATTGAGTTCACCAGTGATGGGCTGCCAGTCGGTGCCAACTGGAACAAATGGGAACACATAACATGTTAAAAGATCACATGAAAGTAGTCAGAAAGAACTTGAAAAACTTAAACGGCAATACATGCATGGGAACTTTTTGTTTTTTTGCATGTTTCACTTCAGTCATCCAGCTTATGACTTCAGCCACTTTGAGTACCGTTCTGTTTTCCACAAGCGATATCACATCAGCAGGTTACAATGGAAAAGAGGCTTGCATAAAAATATTTACACAATTCTTTGTAAAGCACCTGAGAAGCACGTCCACCTTATCAAACTAAGTCATTTTTATATTGACACTTTACCATCTCAGGTTTGCCACACACCTTCTCATAGTCCTCCGGTGTGAACTCCTGGCCCTTCTGCATGATTTCATGCAGCCTGGCCTTCACCTTCTGTTGGCAGTCAGTCAGAGAGTCACTGTCGCTGTCCAGCAGTCCGTTCATGTTGGCACTCTTCACCATCTGAACCAGGATCGGAGTCAGCTCCCCCTCTAGAGCCAGCAGACCCTGCAGGGAAACCAGAGAACTTAGAGTGAAGCGATTCTGTAGCATTCCTATTTAATTCACTCTTCATTAGTGAAGAGTAAACTTGATTTGTTTAAGCTCATTTTTCCCCTCGAAGAATTTTTAAACCATCTTAAAATTTTTCTTATTGTAGATCTGCAGCTTCTTAAAATAAGTTTTTGAGTTATAAACAGACAACAGCCAGACTACAAGTGTTTAAAGATCTTAGATTATGAACATTTTTATATTTTGCACAACTTCTCAAATCCCATTTTATATTCTCTCAGGTTAAGTTCAAACAATTACTAGATGAATCGAGTAGAGGACTGACATGAAAAAGAATTGTATTATTTTGTTAGTTGACCTGAGCCTGTACAATGTGCTTGTTCCAGGTTCTCAGTGTAAACACTGCCAGCACAGGGGATGCCTTAACAGCGTTCATCTGTACAAACCCCCCACACCCAGCGACACAGACCTGGCTGAAAATCTGCAAAGTATCACTTTAAGTAACACTTATACATCAGATATACTCTTACAGATGGAGGCAGAGTTACCTTTGCGAAAGCAGCAGCTGTCATCTGCACCCTGCCTTCGTCAGAGGCGTAGATCTTCAGGTCGTGGCGGTAAGTGCTGTGCAGGCGCAGGAGGCCACAGCCTGGAAACCCGGCGTAGTCACCTGGAAGATTGTACACAGAGGGGGGCATCATGGTTAACTGGCCTGGTTGCAGCATTGAAATATACTGTAAATTAAATTTCTCAATTAAGAAACACCTGAGTCAGATAGGTGGTTGGAAGACAAGAGAAAAAAATAACAGTGAGTTGATTGCACCCAAAAGTACCGCAGATTTCCATTAAATATTGGCACACAGGCGACACACAGCACCTGTGCAGGAGCAACATCACTTTCAGTTCAAATGAAAAATGCTTCATAAACTTTTGACTTGGCTCATTTCACTCAAATGTGAACTTAAACTGTGTGGTTTTGAGCTATAAATAAAATGAAGTGAAAGTGAAGTGAACAAATGTCAAGTAAACCCAAAAATTATTGAAGACAGCTCCCCTGGAGACGAGATCAAATACTTTGGATTACCTTCTCGTTGAGAGACAATAAAAATATTTTAGCATGCTAAATATGTTTAAATTAATGTAGCTGTAGATGCATACCAGCATTACAGATCAAATCACACTGAGGGTTCATGCATTTTTCTCTCGTGTACAGCCAAATACTCTGATGTCACACTGTTGACTACCTTTACCTATCATGCTTTATGTGACAACAAAGGTCTGGGACATGTTGGGGACTGTCCTAGGCTGTAATCCAGGCTGAAGTAGACTGGCTTTCATCAAACAGCAACAAAGAAAAAAACATCCCAAAAACTCATGAAAAAAAAAGCAGTAGGATTAGTGTGAGATGATCCGCGTTAGCTTACAACAGCAAACTGCAGTCACTTCAGCTGCATGTGTATGTATGTGTGACCGAAGCAACATTTGCTGCACTGGATTACCTCAATGACGACACTAAACAACCCACAGCAATCTCAACGGGTGACAAACAGGACTAGTCGGCAGGTGAAATGAAACAAAATCACAATGAGATGAGAGGAGAGATCAGAGCACGTTAGTGGACGGAGCGACAAATGCGCAGGATGAGAGAGGCGTGGGAGAGCGGTGATGTCCAGCAAACCCTTCTCTTACCACAGTCAATAGGGGACTCACAGCCAAGGGACCGGTGGTTACCGGCTAGTAGTTTACACAGAGCAACAACAGGTAAGAAGAGAAGAGCAGAGTTAATAGACAAAACTTGGAGAAAGAAGTAAGAAAACAGTGACTGGGCTGAGAAAATAGAACTTCTTTTTATTAAAAAGAAGCAACAAAAGCGACTATTGCATCTGCTTTCTACGGAGGCTGAAAGTGGCCGTGCTTGCAGTTATTTTTTTAATGCCGTTAGCTCAAGATAACAAGTTAACAAAGCTTTTTCTCTCGTGCAAACAATATCTGTCAATCTTTGAGAAAACAAAAGGCAGATTTCTTGAGATAACGAGATCATTTATCACAAGAAAACGACTTTCGTTTTCTCGCAAGGGCACAGGAGGGTGGGTGCCGAGTGCGCTGCAGCAGCCCTTATTGACAAGGGATGGAACAAAACAGTCTGGAAATAGTTCGCTATTTTACCACAAGTCCTGTGCTGTCTGGACATTTGTTTTAAATTCTATAAAGCAAATCATGAGCTGACTGTCAGAAAACAAATGGAAATAAGATGTTTAAAATGTACAAATTCAATTAATTCCTCCGATCTGAGGTTGTCACGTCGTCACGTAAGGTTGAACAGGCTTAACAGGCTGAGAATGACCAGAAATTTTGCCTGGACAGTTCCAGAAAATATGTTGGACGTGAGAGACTTCTACTGCGGGGACACAGCAATGATCAAAGCTAATGGGGGAGTGGACAACAAGCATGAGTTGTCCAGGGGTTGTGAGCAGACATGAGGCGAACAAACAACTGAATGTCAGCCACCATTCAAAATGAAACATAAGACATTTTGGCACATGAGGTCCAGAGACAAGTTGTGTCTGAGATGAGAGAGCGCTGTCTTTGGACTAATGGATCCATCGATTTAAGTATGTCTAAGCGGTTTTACTGTAGCTTCTAAACCCAATGCCGAGAATATATGTTTGAAACTGTGTGTTTCTGCAAACCACAGATATCTAATATTTTACCTCATTATGTAGCGAATATGTTAAAACTAATTTTTTTAATAGTGCTGTGATTAATGTGGTTAGGTTTAGCTACAAAAACCACTTGGTTATGTTTAGGAAAAGATCATTTTTTGGCTTAGAATACCCACTTTAGGTGACAAAATCTCGGCTGGAAATGCCACTTGTTTTGGTGGCACAATCACCGCTTGAAACACCGCCAGTGTTTTGATAAAAAACACCCAGTTTTGTTGGCATGATCCCTGCTGGAAACTATGCCAATGTCTCGCTAAAAACAACCAGTTTTGTTGTTTGCTGGTCTCAACCAGTGATCTGCAGCTGGCACCAATCTTTTGTCATGTGCACATATTTGTACTGCGCAGCACCCCTCAGCAAAAATGAGTTCCTGAACGCATGTTTTCTCTTGAAAATTAGCTTCTCAATCATTTGATCACACCTGATTTCAGCCTTCAAGATCACTGTCATGACTGTCAGGGAGACTTATCACAGAACAGAGAGTCAAGGCATAAATCTGTAGTTTTGTTTGCTGCAGTTACGTTATTAGAGCTGACGATCTAATTGCGTTTCAAGAAGACAAAGCCCATTTTCTCAAGATAAAGAAATGATTAAACTGTAATTGTGAGATATCAGCATTAAAAAACAAATGCAAGCACAGCCGTTCTCAGCTTCAGTAGCTTTCATTTCTGCTTCAGGATGTTTTTCTGTGCAGTGCGGGAGATGTTTATCATGCACTATAAAACAAAAAGCAAAAGTAAAGCCTGTAAAAAGGGTAATCCATAAATGACAAAGAGGTGTTGCTTCGTTAAAAGCTCTGTAAAGTGGTAGAAAGAGAGAGAAACCTTTAAGTAATAGGCAGGTCTGTCTGCTTACTCGCTGTAATTTACTCTGGTTAAGAGAGTCAGGGTTACAGGTGCTGTGTCTTTTTAAGCATTTAAGAACAACTCCACAAGTAATTTTGCATGAAGAAAAAGCATTGCTGTGGTATTTTTCTCATGCACCACACCCAAAAATCACAGGAGACACAGAAGGAGCAACAGCAAGATGGCAGCTCAAGTAGTGTTTTCAGCCTGAGTATAGTTACTCGTTTAAATATCATTAATCAAATACACCTTGACATAAATACCGTTTCACCATCAAATTGATTTAGCCGTAAGAAATGTACAGCCTGGTCTCACAAAATTGTTAAAGGCGATCATATTGTTGAGAATTTAGTTTTAAATTTCAGATTGACATTTCTGCATCGAGACATAACCTTTGAGGAGAGATTTGTGATGCATGTAAGATCAAGTTTTTTCCTCCACAGCTACCACATGGTCTTAATCAGCAAGTGTGAGTTTGCTCAGTTGAAATGGAAGTGACAATGTTCAAACTTTATTCTGAGCACTTTTAGGACCTTGAGTTGAGACTGTCTTGCCAGCTGCTGTTTTCAAGGTCAACAAAAAACTCCTTTGAATGCCACTCTGTGAAACCATCAACTATCTAGTTTACTTAGTTCACTGAGGAAAGCCAAAGGATTTTTTTCCAATGCAAATAAAGTACTAGATAATGTGGGTCTTGTGGCGATTTAAAAAACCATTGTTCCATTTAGAAGAAAAAAGAAGCACATATTTAGTAGTATGTTTGCATCTGACTCCATCCAGGCTCCATTTTATTTCCCACTTCAGATTTTCTAGTCCAAGACAGGCTTCAATAGCTGTTCTGCAATTTGTATGAGTCATTACAGACGCTATGTTTTTATTTGTCTATAGTCTTTGTGCTTCAAGTCTGCTTTAAGGTAGTAATAAACTATCAGCTGCCTCTTCCTGTTTTGTTCTGAGCAGTAATCCAATAGAGTGTCCTAAAAATCCCTCATGGAGGCATAAAATAAAAAATTAATTAAACTAGTTGTGAGCGTACTTTTTTTGTTTTTTTTATAAAGATATTTTTTGGGCATTTTCACCTTTAATGGACAGGACAGCTAAGCATGAAAGGGGGAGAGAGAGAGAGAGAGAGAGAGAGAGAGAGAGAGAGAGAATGACATGCAGTCAAGGGCCACAGGCTGGGGTCGAACCCGGGCCGCTGCAGCAACAGCCTTGTACATGGGGCGCCTGCTCTATCCACTAATCCACCGACGCCCTTTGAGCGTACTTTTAGATATTTTATTTCCGCTTTAACTTTGTCGTAATTGCCTGATTTTATTTCATTGCATACTGAAATGTTTATTTTCAGTTTTAACTATGTAAAGCTCTTTGTAACTTTGCTTCGAAAGGTGCTGTAGAAACAAAGTCAAACATTTATTATTCCTTACTTATAGTGTCTAGAATGTGTGTGACAGCTTTAATGACTAAAAATACTGTTACTAAAGTATTCATTTTGACCTGAGATCAGGACCTTTCTGAATGTATCAGTGTATTCTCCATCTCTTATTGTGTACAGGTGAAGGCAAGAAGTCTAAAACATCTTTGAAAGCAAATAATGAATGGTACAAGAAAAGACACAGTGGCTGCAAGAAGCTGGAAAATCTGGCTTGCTGACTCTAAAATAACCTCCACCTGATGTATGATTTCCTTTGACACGCTGTGTGTCAGCTATGCAGTGTTGACACTGTATACTTATGGCAGTTCTTAAGTGACTGAAAAGAGAAGCTGGAAATAAACTTCTAAAAGTAAAGGTACATGTTGGAGGACAGACCAGGCTGTATGGTTATCATTTGCTCTCTTGAGTGTGTTATTAAAAAGAACTGGCCTTTGATAATGTTTGTGCACTTGTGAATACCTATGTCAGGTTTTGCTTATAGGCGTGTGTGTGTGCATGTAATGTGTATGCTCCCTTGTGTACACAAAACGCTCTTTAAATCCGAGCCAAAGTAGAAGGATTCCTCATGAGTACATCTATAAGCTTCTGTGAGTGTGAGTCGAGTGAGTACCTTGACCTCCAGGGTACATGCAGCGGAAGGCCCTGCCCAGCTCCTCAGCCTGAACCCGGCCTGCAGGCGTCAGCTCGCCGCCCCACTTCAACACCAGCAGTAGAGATGGACCGTCCTTTTTAGAGTCTGAAAACAGCAGCGTCTTGTTATTCATATCAGTAATCACAGAACAGAACAATCTGTCTGTCTATTTACCAGCAGTGTTTGAAAGAAAAAAGGAAACACTTTAATCCGATATCTACATTTTTTTCTCGTGAGTGGCTGCTGTGCATGGCTAGATGAACCTGCTCTGCATGGTGACCATGGACTGTACAAAAGAAGTGCACTTAGCCTCCGCATCTGAAAAGTGAAGCCAATGCAGAAGTGCCTTAAACCTGCACTCTTGCAAAAACAAATCCGACCTTAAGTGTATAAGGTAATGACCCTACTTCTTGCTTGATTTATTACATTTTCATAATTTTCATAAGTTGATGCTCTCAATCGCTGCATTCAAATCTTCTTTAATGCAGCATGTTCATTATGTGAATGATGGTCCCATGTAGAGTAAAATAGACAATAATGCAGGGTACGATTTCAGGCATGGCCACCTTGTGATTGACAAGTCCCTCCTACAGTGACCTGTCAATCAGGACAGAGGCATAGCAATGTATACCTTCCAGTTTTAACACCACACAATATACTGAACACGACTACTATGTGTGTGAGTGTGTTAGTACCTTCTTCTTCACTCGAGGCTTTGGGTTGGCCGTTACGCAGGTAGGTCAGCTGGACTTTCCTGTTGATACCTGAGAAATGACCGTACCTGGCGAGACAGAACACACACACACAAAGCAGACACAGCATATTTTGATATGCACATTAGATGGATGGACACACAGTAAGCACACGCAGATACACAGAAAGAATTTATCCCATCTTAAGCATATCTGACCTCTATGCCAACAAAAACTTGGAGAGGACAAGGCAACAACTTTTTCTAATATGACACACTGATCATATGCTAGGGATGGGCATTTTAAGTCATTTCTGTATTCGAGTACTCATATTAAATAATCACTGGTATGAGATTTTCATGGTACGATAACCGTCTCAGAAAATCTTGTGGTTTTACGGTATCACAGAATTTATATTATTAGTCAGAATGACCATTTAAGGAATGAAAACAGAAGCTTATTGTTGGTTTTATTACTATAACTGAAACATGAAACCATTTTGTTATTGGAAGTAGGTGTAAAAAGTCTCCCCTTAGAAAATAACCAAAATAAAGTTGAGAGTCCTGTTACATTTTATTATTAAAATAAATGAGACAAACGCACCTGTTTCATTTTTCAGCAAAACAGTATTTGATTTTTCACCATCTTGAAAAGCAGTGGCCCTCACTGACGATGTTGCGATTCTTTCCTGTGGCAATGTCTGATACCTAGTGGGTATGCTGTTCGGTTACCGTCTGTTTGCTTGTTTACTGTGTTTCTGAAAACGCATTAGTCCCACCTGCATAGTTTCTACTTGGTGCACTCTACAAACTGTACGATCATGAGGTGAACAGAAAAAATGTTGTGATTTTCCTTGGTCAACCCACACTGAGTGTCGGGCCACACAGAGTAAATTTTGACAGACAAGCTGCAGGCTGTTTAAAACAGGTCTCAATTGGTCCCCAGGTTGGACTTTGCACATACCTGCTCTATATGTTGAACGTTAAATACTGAACTCCAATCACGGACTTGAGTACTCGAATACGCATGCCCATTCCTATCATACATACAACCAAGTACCAATATTAGCAAATGGTTTAATGATATTCAGTCACTCAATAGGCACATTGGATCAGAGGCTCAGTGGCTCCAATGGACCTTCAAGGTTGATGTCAGTTGTGTACGTGTGTGTGGGAGTGAGAACAAATGAGACGAAGTGTGAGTGTGTGCGTGACTGCTTTTAAAATGGTGCAGGGTGAAAATCAATGCCAGTTTTAATCCTGTTGTTATTCTTAAAAAGTCACACGCAGACACATATCATGAGCCTCCACACTGTGCTTACTAAGAATTTGGCACATCCTGCAGACTAATGACCGCATAGTGTTCTCTAATAGGACAAGCAGCTGAGCAGACGCTTCAAAAAGCCACATGATGATGGACTCTGAACCCGGGTGAATAACTAGGCAGGAAGCCAGAGAATCAGAACAGCTGTCAAAACTCATACTTAGAAGAAACATCATCACTTTGGTGAATTAAGGCTTGGTATAAATTAGGTGGGGATTACAGCATCACTAACACACACTCACTCTCTCATACACACAGCTTTTGCCAGTCGAGGAGGCATTTTACCCTAAATAACTTTAGTTAGGAATGAATAGGACAATTCAAAAGGAAATGGCTGTCCACATTTTACATGGACAGAAACATGACACCAGATGAATGATAACACTGCTCTGTATCTGCCTGATATGTAAAGAGGTAACCATATCAAACTGAAAGGTGATAATATGATAGTGTTGTTTCCACTGCCAACGAGTGGCAAAAGAAAATCAGCTATTGCAGGTTTTAAGTCGAGCTTAAATTAAATATGAGATTGTTTGTGACCTCCATGTTGAAAACAGTCAAGCTGATATGAAGCATTGCCCGACTACCAGAGCAACCTTTCTCCTTTTACAGCTAAACAGTGCACTAAAATATGTTCCTGATGACATCTGAACCGAGATAAAGGCAATGCAGTAACAGATTCTTGATTTGCTCTGCGCTGCCTGGTTTGACCACAGTTCACAAGCTGTGATTGACATGATTGACAGCTGCGTTAGAGACTCCTCGGGTCTGAGTGATCGTTTTCATACAATAGACTCTCGCAAACACCATTAGAGTCACAAGAAGTGGAAGGAGGAACCTGCTTTTTTCAGAGATTATCTGTCTCATGTAGTAGTGACAGTTTCAGCAAATACGGCAAAATTATCTTTATATAAGTTAACAACTGTGTCTTTAACGGTGTTTTCACACTTGGTCCTTTTCAGCAGTGACTGAGATTTTTTTGCACACATGTGAACTCAGACCCCTCTGGGATGAAACATGAGGTGGTCTGAGTTCGGTTTGCAGTGAGGTTCACTCAACCTGCGCCTTGTGAACACAAAGCATTGCAGGTTCGCTTTGCTCTTTGCCGTTGTATTTAACCCTCTACATCACATGCTGTTGCACTGGGACACTTGAAAAACACAGACAAAACCACGCCGGCCTGTAACAGTTGCAAGGACGCAGGTTGAGGAGTAGTTTGGTCCACAGAAGATACTGCACGTCTCCAGATGTGGAATGTAGAATACATCAAACAGCAATAGTCTACAGCACAGAAACACTAAGGTTTTCCTCCAATTTAAAGTTCATCTGAAAGCGAGGGGCTTCATGACCTCACTGCAGTGCCACGTCAAAGTAAAAACAACACAATGTCAATATATATTATATTCAGGCTATGGTGTGAACAGAAAGAGGACTGAGGCCTCATCAGAGCTGAAGTTGACCAGAAAAAGAACTGAGTCCTCTTTCAAATGAACTGACAATGTGAACACAAAAAGAACTTGGTCCCTTTTCTGTTGGTCCACTTTTTGGTGCACTTTAAGAGGACTGAGTTTGGTTTGTTTAAAAAGAACTATATGTAAAAACACCATAAATTTAGCTCATTTCAATGGACTGTGTTGCAAACCCTGCCCTGCCTTTTCATCTAATTACAACTTTTTTATTACACCTTTTCACTCTGCAAGATATATAAGAATATTTTTTTCTGCTGCTGTTTTGAACCTTGTATTTCTTTCAAATATGAAAATCTAGGACTTTCGCATTATTTTGTCGTTGCAGTCATTCCAATCTCTATATGAGAAGCACCAGCAAATTAGCGTAAATGCTGATGGAGGCCAAGAGGGAGGAGGAAGGAAGACATTAGGATATTTAGAGTCCAGTTGATATGTGGCGAGGACGGCATGCACACAAAGTAGCACAGCACACACTGATTTACACACAGAGGAACACAGTAAAATCATCAGGGACATTTGACTGTGCATGTGTCTAGTGTTAATGGCTAGAAATGAATGGATGTTAATGAAAATTATTCACTCAGTGCACAAAACATTAGGAATACCTTCCAAATATTGGCTCAAAGTTCTAATCTTGCACAAGCTTGCTAAACTATCTTCTTTATCCTGATTCTGCCCTGTCACAGACAATTTTAAAGGGTGAAAACACTTAAAAGAAATCTTAGCTTTCACCTTTATTCACTTTGGTCTGTGTCAGAGGGAGAAAAGGTATTCCTAATGTTCTGTACACACAGCCGAAGTAAACTAAAGAAAAGGAGGGTGGTAAAACCTCATCCTTTAAAGTGAGAAGGGAGAGGGTGCGTACTGATAGTCATTCAAGCTGGATTCCCTTTTGGAGAGAAGGAAGGAAGGAGGGATGGGTGGGTGGGCAGGAGAAAAGACAGACAGAGGAGGGAAGAAAGGGGAAAGCAAAGAGTTAGAGACTCAGGAGGGAGGGAAAGAATCAAGGTCAACATGTGTCTGTGAGTACGAGACAAGATGGCTGAACCCTGGTGGAGTGTCGAAAGATGACGTTTTTGCATCATGCCTCGCAGATGAGAGTGGGTGACTGCTGATGAATGATGATGACAGGAAACAGGATGATGTTGTGTTGTTTGCTTGTTTATGAGACAATGTGTGTGTGTTTGATGTGAGACGTGACTCACATCTCCAGGACAGTCTTGAGTTGCTCCAGTTTAGATTTCTTCTCCTCAATCTCGCAGTCGTTGTGCTGGCCCAGCTCGACCAGCAGCAGGCGGGCAATGTCCAGCACTTCCTGGAAGGAGGCAGTTATTTGTAATTTGGCTCTTATCTTTAAAGTATAGTTTGTGGAACCTCTGACTGAATACCTCGTCAAAGACAAGACTGACAGCTTCAGAAATATATTATGAAAAGAGGATACAGGATGAATGAAGTGTGTGAGTGGGTTTAGACAGCTCAGTATCAATATTTAGACAACAAAACAATTACAGTTTGTGATGCATACTAATTGAAGCTTGATGTATGCAAACACAACCGTATCCTCTGAAACCCTTTATTAGTGGTAAAAAGGATTCAGTCATAATCTGCCAAATAAACAGAAGTAAACAGAAGGAGTGTGGGAAAAAAGATTGAGAGATTAAAATCAGTCTGACTCACTTGTAGCTGTTTTGGCTTCTTCAGCTTCAGCTTTCCTGACTTGTAGCCTCCGTACTTCTCAAACAACTCAAAGAATCTGTGTGAGACAAACAGAATAGAACAACAGGATTAATAAAAGATACAGTGACATTGGACGAGGGCAACATCTTTGAAGTCAAATGTATTTGATATGTTAATTCATCTAAGAACAAGTGGGTTTAGAGAGACAGGCTGGGGGCAGTTTGGGTTGTTTTTATTCCCTTAAAATTTGCTGCAGGGTCAAGATGAGACGGCAACATTTGGAATTTCAAAATTCCATACTTTTCCATACCCTAATTTCCAGACTTCTCTGCGTTTGTTTTTGTTGTTTTTTTTCAGAGAATATGCGACATCTGAGTAAATATATCAGTGTATCAAATTTCACATCATATTTAATTATTCTTAATGGGCGATAGTAGCCAAGTACCATAATGGCATGCAAATAAAAACTCAGGTAAGTTCAATGTCTGGGCTGAGGCAAAAAGGTTGGGACTCTGGGTGCAAGCGATGCAGTAACGAGACGTCAGTGTTTTTTCCTTTCATGTGGCTCAGAATCGCCTTGTTGGTGATGTCAAACGATTTCACACAAAGCTTGCATCTAGCTCTGTGTGTGAATTGGGAATCCTTGGCCAACCAGTATTTATGTACGGTATTGTCAAGCCATCCATCCAAAAACCTGCATCTACCCACTGTGAACCACGTGAAACTCTTCTTGTTGAAGGTGCAGTGTTGGAGTGAAACTTTATACCTGGGGGGCTGGAGGAGGGTCATGGGGCAGCGGACTGGACATACCAATCAGGTAAAAGGGGCGGTATGTTTTCTGAGACGTTTGCTCTCACACAAACTGTGCTTGGTCCGGCATAAAACACGATCCGGACTGATTAAATTATTTTTGGAAATACTTTTAGAAAACAGTATTTTAGAACAGTGGTAATAGTCTGGAAACATAAATATTTTTCCATACTTTATTTTTCATTTTCCATTTTTTAATACCTGGAAATTGATCAAATTTATTTCCATACTTTTCCATACTTTCCATACTTGCGCAGGAACCCTGAATTAATGTTGAAGTACATAATAGCACTTTTCTATAAATTAGATGACTACATAGACTACACAGACCAAAATATAATAAACTGAGTAAATGCAGTTTGTGAGGACAGCAAATTTGTTCAAGGCAAGAGACTTACAGAGGATGTCGGACCTCCATTTTCATCTTTTGCTTTGGTGTACGATCTCCATGGCGGATGATGGCAATGACGCAGCGCAGCTCCATCCTGAATAAGGTGGAGAAGCAAACAGGAGAAATTAAAATGCGGCAGAAACTCTGTTATTCCAGCGACAATCTTACAATAAGACTTTACCCAAGCCTGATGACCATGGTGAAATAATACATTTCAAAACTTGAATTTGATTTTGGTTGTAACATTTAGTTCAAACTTACTTTCAGGCTGTTTCTGTTTATTATCAAAAGACAAACTTTACAAAGATGTACTGTATAAGGTCATATCATCTCATATATCGTATGTCATATCATACGCACAGTAGCCCACTGACCAGGCTGTCGAGGAACCCTAAACACCTTACAGAACTTTGTTTTTCAGTACGTACATGGTTCCTGAGGTTGTTGGGACAATAGGGATGTCTTCAGCTTCCATGGGGATGGACCAGGGGATGTGGAACTGAGGGGCTAACTCCCTCATCACCATGTTCCTAGTGAGGCAGAGAAAAGTAAGAACAGACTTAAAGGCATTAAGCATTAAGAGCTAGGGAAACACAGAAGATCTGCACAGCCAGTACAGTTTCAACGTGGACACTAGGGTTGGGTACCGAAACTCTGTACTTTTGTACTTGGTACCGATTCACGTCGGTACTACCGAGTACCGATTCACTTAAAATGAATCGTGCCAAATTTTGGTACCTGAGGTGGAGGCGGAGCACCTCAGACTCAGCAACAATGGCGACAAAAAAAATGTGCAGACAAAAGTTAACGTGCAGCACTGTTCCTAAATGTTCTCAATAAAATGTTGAAACTGAGAAGTTTAGACTTTAAAAAGTACCGAAATAAGGTACTGTTTGGTACCAGTACCGAATTCCAGATACCGGTACCGCATCGGTTCAATTATGAACGGTACCCAACCCTAGTGGACACCCAAGATTAGTGTCACCAATTCACTATCTGACCAAATGTCTTCTGTTCCTGAGATATGATGTTGAGTAACGGCCAAAGAAGTGTTTTTGCAGAACATTATGATGTCACAGTGAAATTGACCTTTGACCTTTTGGATATAAAATGGCATCACTTCATCATTATATCCTATTAGACATCTGTGTAAAGTTTTGTCATAATTAGCATAAAAGTACTTGACTTATGGCCAAAAACATGATTTGTGAGGTCACACTGACCTTGACCTTTGACCTTCAACCACCAAGTTCTAATCACTTTGTGCCAACTTTAAAGAAATTCCCTCAAGGTGCTCTTGAGATATTGTATTTACTAGAATGCGACGGATGCAAGGTCACAGTAACATTTACCTTTGACCATCAAAATGTAATCAGTTCATTGTTGAGTCCAGGTGAATATTTGTGCCAAATTTTTAAATAAAATTCCTCATGATGTTCCTGATATATCAAGTTAACAAGAATGAGACAGACAAGCCTTTGACCACCAAAATCAAACCAGTTCATCATTGTGTTCAAGGGGATGTTTGAGCCAAATCTGAAGGTGTTTCAAGATGTTCTTGAGATATTGCGTTCATGAGAATGGGACAGACAACCTGATACATTATCCCTCCAGCTATGGCTATCATCGGCACAGAGGCATATAAAAACCTTGAATACAATATCAACGTCTTCCGCGATGTGTTTGTTGCATAAGTTGGCTTCGTAATGATGATTTTTAAAAAAAGAAAAAAGATATATAGTTAAGCCCTATTAACAGCATTAGAATCATGCTGAAAAGCTAATATCACAGAGGTAAAACACTAAATTATTTTAATATCTTGATTTTAGGTTTTAGGCCTCAGATTTTACCTGAAATATATCATGTGGACCAAACACAAGGCTTGTTCTTTCACTTAAACTCAAACTAGATACTAAGATGCCCTCAGGATGCTTCTGCTGATTCATGTACAAACCACAGAATATCAAAATAAATATCTATCATTTTATAATACTTCAATACTACTTTCAATTTTCTGTTTGCACAGCCGTCCTCTTCCCGCGAGGTCTTCGTACACTACTGTATGCTCCCTGAGCATCACAGCTCGAGGAATCACATTGATGCTTGTTTCTGTTACTGGAGAGAAGCTGCATTTCCTGTGTCTTTCTATTTTTGAAATTTATGAGTCTTTAGTCGTAAAGCTTCGGTTTCACTTCTCCTGGAAGAAGAGGTGATAAATCAGAAACAAACTAAGATGTAAAGCTGACAACAGCCTGTCAAGAGCACTGGATAAATTACAACATGACAACTTCAAGGACAACATTTACTTTAAGGGCTTCAAAGTGTCACAGACATCAGGTAATGTGGTAACAGCTTCTTTAGAGAATGCTTCTTCATCGCAATGTAACTATACAAACCAGAACTGGCCTTGATAACATGACCATGTTTTTCATAAATCAGAGCTGATATTTACATATATTGTGTTTTCTGAAGGCTCTGATCTGAAAAGATTCTGGTGTCCATTACTTTCATTATTATTGGTACATAGTTTTATTGTGACATCTTTATTGACTAATTGTACTTTTTATTTTACTGAATTCTATTAAAATTTAATTTGTTTTATATCAGAATAGTTACAGGTAAGGTAAGACAAGTTTATTTGTACAGTGCCTTTCAACAATGAGGCAATTCAAAGTGTTTTACAGAGGCTTAAAACGCATTAAGAAACTACATGAAATGATGATATGATAAATGAAACACTAGGCAATATAAAAATAAATCTTAAAAAGACAAGGATAAACAGGATTTGACGGAGCTCTATGTGACATTCAAAGCTATGATTTGGAATCTGAGCTGGGATTATCTGCACACTGCTCTCAAGATGAAGGAGGCTGAGTCAGCGGCTAGCAGCTAACAGTGCTAACAGTCCTAACAACAGCAACCATGCTTACAGAGCTAACCGTGTTAACCTGGGGGAAACCAGAAGGCAGGCTTTACACTTCCACAATGTTATCAGTGGTAACAGCTTCCAAATAAGTTCAAAAATTGCCGCCCACAGACGCCATAACCGGAGATATGATGAACTCACTGTCTTTGGTTTAGTTTTACTCTCTCTTTGATGATCCAAGGTGTTCCTGTTGGTTTTAGAGTTGACTGAATTGCAGGATGTACAGAGAGTTGCAAGATGACGCTATGATCTGATTGTCTCGACTGCCGCATTTAAAAAAAAGAAAAGGAAAACAAAAATCCCCAAACAAACGTTCCCCAAATAAACAGGCCTTTACAAAAATGAAGTTCAAATCAATGGGGTGATAAACGACTTTATTAAACAATAAAACTAATGCTGCAGTTGAAGACTGTAACCCCATGGCGTCTTCAAAGCTCCATACATAATTCAGCACATGTGCCTTTAATTAAGGGTTCCCAAGATGCCAGGTCAGGTGGTGCATTACAGTGACTCAAAAAAATAATAGAAGACTAGGACTTGCTGGAAATGGCTCTAACAAGTTGTATAAGCGCAGTGCAGGGTGGCGACGTTGAGCTAAGAGACACACATGCACCAACATGCATGTGAAGCCCGACTGGCTACCACAACAAAGAACTGAGAAACTTGGATTACAGCACAGAGAGGTAGTGTGTTTATCCTCTGCTCAGGATGCCATTTCTCCACTATATGATCACGTAGCAAATAGTGGTTTGTTGCTATATTAATGCCAATAAATGTTGCATACAGAACCTTTAGAAAGAGTAAATAAAATAGAGGATAAAAATAGACTAAAATACAATTCATGAAAGCAGGATAAATAGTATGTAGGCTGATGTCACCTACCCCAGGACTTTGGCACAGTCGTCATAGTATTTCATGGAGTTTTTGACGAAGCTGAAGCCGTTAACGTCACAGACATAGGAGTGGCCGTTTGCTCTGAGCAGGTCGAACCCACACACTGTTTGCTGAAAATCACAGACAAAATTGAGGTAAAGTACATTTACAATCGCCATAGAGATATGAGCTACAATGTGGAGAGGAAAATATTTTAAACACAACTACAGTTTGTTTTTTATTAGACAAAAAGAGTAACATGATGATTATTAAACAAAGAAAACACAGATACAGGAGCTGGAAGTGATGGGGTCTAAAGTTCAGTTTAGTTCAAGTTTTTTTGTTTCTTGTTCCCTAAATAACACAAGAAAATATGTTTGCATACGCATTATTTGTGACATATTATGATATTATCTATATGTGCACCTCTCGCTTATTTCACAGATATTCCAAAAACTTGAAAACACTGACTTTTTCTTTTTGTAAAATCAAGAACGAAACATCACATTTCTGCTTGTAACACACCATGTATCAACAGCAGCTAAATAAAGCTGCAGAGTGGTGTTATCTGTAACTGTTATTCAGTCACAGGTTTGTGTTTATGAAGCTTTTAATGCTACTGCAAGTATTTGTTTGTTTCTGGGAACATTTTCTATTTGAGCTCAGAATCTTTAAAAACAAGGTGCCTGTGGGAAAACTGTGAGATACACTGTGAGTTGTAATATTAAGAGCTGTACTTACAATAAAAAGATTGTATGAATTATTGATTTTCTGTGCCTCATGCTGTTGTTGTCTTTATTTGTTTGTTGGGAGTTCAGTGTGGTTATGGGTGTTAATGGAGTCAGGACCAGAGATCCTCTTTATTCTTTCATGTTTGTTGATTACATCGCTGTATAACACTGATCAGTACAGTGTGATATAAATAATTCTCATGGAAACAGAAAAAATGCTTCTGGCAGCTTCTGTTCACCAAGTACTTTTGTGTACTTTTGCATTTAGTTTGCAAGTCAAACAATTAAATATGTCTACAACTGTCTGTGTTTACAGTAATTGGTTTAAGGATGTTCCCGCCTTGCTCTAAAATGGGTTTAATGAGCCGATAGCACAAGGTCTCACTGTTTCATGCAGCTAAACACGAGTTGATGCAATGTTTATGTTAGCTACAAATATATTACTGCACACAAAGAGGTACCCAGTGGAGTTTCTGACCACTAATGGCTTGGGCAGCAATAAAAAAAGGACAAGAGGAGGCCACAAGCGCATAAATAATGCAGTTTTCAAAAATAACAGCAGATTTCCTGAAAATTTCAAACCCATTTCTTTGTTTTTCTGCACACTACTCTTCACTTCATCCTGTGTATGACAATTTAAGTTTACCTTGAAGGCCAGGCAGACCTTGCGAGCCACCAGTTTCTCCATGGCAGTCAGCATGACAGGGTAGCGGATCTCCTTTCCCTCGCTGTCCCTCTCTACCTTTCCGTCCAGGGCAGGAGATTTCCGGGCCTCTGCGTGGGCATAGTCTGGACCCACGGTGTAAACCTGCGATGTCAACACCATATAACACAGACACAGGCAGAACACACAAACACAGAAAGTGTCTCATGATTTATATATTTCAGCAGCAGTTACTGGTGCATGAATGAATTCAAACAGGTAAAACACCTCCATCACCGGCCGAGTGAACATGTACCGTACCTTGACATCAGTACCATCTGTGGGCATGAACTCTTCATAGATGTAGGAGCCCGTCTTCCGTACGGTGCTTTCTGGGGAGTACACACTGCTGCGGCTCCCTATCTACAGAAAAGAGAGGAAGGGGGGGAATTTAATAGGCATTCGACACTAAACCCATGAATAAAATTCTTATTTCACCTCATTACCCAGCCTTTATTTCATCTCAGCAGATTCCTAGTAGTTCTGATGTTCCACTGTACTGCTGGACTGCCCTATTACCAAAAGCTAACAAGTTGAACCCTGCTGCAGGCGTGCAACATTTTTTTCTATTAGTAAGTCATCAAATAACGCTGAGTCACAACCCAAAAAACTGAAGGATTTTTCTACAAAGCGAGAAACATCATATCAAAATAACATTCATTGACATGACAGGACAGTTAATCTTTATGTAGCTCAGCATATTAAAGGTTCAGTGTGTAGGATTTGGGGGGATATATTGGCAGAAATGAAATATAATATTCAGAAGTTTTCATTAGCATATATTAGGGGTGACCCCGAATAGTCGATAATTCGGTGATTTGATTCGGAGAAGTCTGATTTTTTCGATAATAAAAAATTGAAAATGACGCGTGCGTTTAATCAGTGGGCATAATCATTACTACGCATGAATAAATCACCCAGTTGCTCGATCCAAATAAGCTGAGGTGAGTGAGTGCGCTGCAGGACCATCAGAGCAGCATCGAGGCCTACGGTGATTTCTTTTGTTTCTTTAGCAACTTATTGGCTCATAATGTCCACCAAAAAAACGTCTGTGTGGGCGCATTTTGATTTTTTATTTGGATACTTTGCGTGGCGGAGTGCATAAACAAACACTTTGGAGGAGGTATGTGCTCTCAAATCAAACTTTTTTGAAGGATTATTCGTTTACCTGAAGTGTCTTGAAACGAATTTCACCGCTGATTGTTTTCTTGATAGACTCTGATTTTTTATTTGGCTACTTTTTGTTGTTGAGAGCGGTGACGCGTGGTCCGTGTGGATGAACTTGTATGAACCTGAGTTGATTAATGAAGTAACTTGAAGTCAGAAAGAAGGAAAACTGTTTGTAAACCTTTTGATGATGTTTTTGGATGTTTATTTGTGAATGAAATGGCAAGTTCTGACGAGTCGGATGTTTATTTGTGAATGAAATGGCAAGTTCTGACGAGTCAGAAACGACTCCTGTTAAAGACACGAATGAGGCTGCAGCACGTCTGCTTGATGAAGTGAAAGGAATAAAGATAAAGATAAAATGATAACCAGATAAAAATCTGTCAAATCAGATTCGACTATGAAAATTCTTAGTCGGGGACACCCCTAGCATATATTACAGGTTGACCGATTCATCAGTTTGGCCAATTAATCCACTATCGGCTTTATCCTGCTCAAAACAATCGTTATTATATCGGCCATTAAAAATCCACTATTGGTCGACCTCTAGTATATATTACCTAAAAGAAAGAAACATTGTGTTTTTGTTACCTTACAGTGAGCCGTTTAGTTCTACATAAAGAGCAAGTCCTTGTCCATGGAGTCCGCCATGTTGTTTCGACAGTGGCCCAGAACAGACAAACCAAACACTGGCTGTACATATGGCCATTCGCATACTGACGTTGATCATACTTGGCACATGGGAGAAGTTGAAGTTGGTTGCAATCTACAAGCTCACCTTTAAATGTCATTAAATCCTACACACTGGACCTTTAGGTTTATAACTGTCCATGAATGCAAACCAGTGAGACCTTATGCAACCTCCTGAACTCCTGCCTTCTTCTCTGGATCAGAGCATCTGCCAATGACTGAATTATTTCCCTGCGTTTCTTGGGAGACCTCTACCTTTCTGAAGAGTCTCTGGCTGCCTCCTCCAGCAGACGTTGGGTAATAGATGTACACATTGTGGTCCTCTGCACTCACAGGTTTCTCCACGAAGGGTTTAGGGAACACCTCCCCATTCACCTCAACATGGTCCTCTCCCTCCACCAGGTTACACTCTGCACAAAAGAAGACTTTAGTTTAAAACACATACTAAAACAATAAAGACAAAAAGCCACTGTGGTGCTACACACAAGGAAAATACACAATTAAGTTTAGAAATTGAATAAATGTGAAATCAAATAGAATCTCCATTGACCACTCACCCTTTGTCTACTAGCTGTCATTAACTGTCTAATGACAGCTGTCGATCATAAGCAATTTCAGTCAGCAACACTGAATGTTTACTACAACAGCAAGTGAAACAACCACTGTGCCTTTCATATCCACCTACAGGACAAATACTTATTATCTCTATGTACTTCATTCATCCTTTATTTAACCAGGACATCTACTAAGATACATTATTTAATTTCAAATACACACATGGCCAAAATACTAACATATTGTAACGTTACATCACAGATGTATCATCAAAAACATTTTTCATGGAACTGATGACTTTGACTTGTTACCATAAATCAGGGGGTCCATACCATTAATTGTATAAAATAATGGATGTGGCCACTATGACGTCCCCCACTGGTTTGTGGACTCCCATTTTAAAGCCTAAAATTCTGCATTTCACCCAGCACCATCTTGTATTTTTGGAACCAGGAGTGACTGTATTTGGACGAGAGGTTGGAGCTGTGATCTGACTCAAGACTGTAGCAACGCCTCACAGCCCCACCCTAAATTACGTGTAGCTTTAAGCCTTAATCAAATGTAAATGGGTGAGTTATAAAAAACATTCACTACCTGTGCAGTTGTCATAAATGTTGAATTTAGCTATAGAGACCAAAACCGTTTTTTATACCAGGTGGTGAACATGTTTATTTCTGCTGTAAAGTTGGGCATTTCAACATGGGGATCTATGAGGACGGACTTGCTTCTGGAGCCAGCCTCTAGTGGCCATTCAAGGAACTGCATTTTTTTGGCACTTCCGCATTGGCTCATTTCTCAGCCCCAGAGGGTGCAACTTGATTTATACATACCAACTTCTTAAGCAAAAAATAAGAACTCACCTTCGGGATTGTCTGGGTCTCGGTTTAACACAGCATAACGAGGTAGGTCAATGCCCTCTTCCAGTAGGATCCGGTACACTTCCCTCCTGTCAGCGAATCAAATACCATCGTAAAATAACCTCCAAAAAGGATAATGAAAGTGAGTCTGTGAGTGTGGCTTTGATGTGTGTGTATGTGTGTGACTGGGGTTGGGCAGTAAAACAGGATTAAGGTTTATATAAAGGTATGTGAAAGTGGCAATTGTGTCATTTTCATTCTTATCATCTTATCATTACTGGTCTGATCAGGAAGAGGAAGAAAATTGCAAGTGCAAACAAGTTGGCTGCATACAAGAATGCAGCTGCTGCAATTTGGCAAGAGATAAAGAGACCGTGAATATCAATGAAGTTTTGTGATTTGCATGAGGAAGTGTAGAAAATTATTCCCATCTCAACTGCCAAGTGTGGCAGAGATAAGCTTGTTTAACTGGTATGCAAACAGTGAAATGGGATACAAGAATATTCTTGATGAAGGTACATCTTTTTTGTTTTGATGTTGTTCAGAGAATATACTTAAATAAATCCTTGAGTTTCAAAGTAATTCCTTGGAGGCAAACTTTCAAGGGAACGATACTATGACAAGCATCACGTGGCAGACAGCGGTAGCAGTAAAAGTCTTGATGAATCTGGCTACTTCTTGACCCTGGTCAAACTCATAGTATGCGTAGCCACCATATTATTAGGGACCGTTATTTTGTTGTTAGCCATCAAAACCTATGTGTGTCTACTCAATATGTACCTGTCCTGTATGAAATACTGCATGTTGAGGTCATTGATGAGCAGTGGATTCCTGAGCTTGGTGTACTCCACAGCTTTATCCAGAGGGAAACCTGAAAAATGCCACACACATAAAAACTGCATCAGCCCAAACAGCATCTTCATCAATCAAAACTCGACCAGTATCTACGAACAACTGAAGTAACAATGATTCTTACGCAGATGAATTTCTGTTTTAATATTCTCTTTTGGCTGTGCCTGAAAGTGACTGAGCCAATATTCAGTTTAGCATATTTAAGGTGGTGAAGGTGGTTAAAGCAATTTCTCAATGGCTCATGTATACATTCAGAAGATAGTTGGGCTGGGAGTGTGATCACCTTCCATACCATCCATCTTCAGAGCAGAAATACTTGCTGCACACAGAGGTGATGACCACTCACAAATCCTGTTTGTTTTTCTCCCCTTGATATGTTGTTTGTAAATGTATTGATCCGCCCAGATGATGGATTTTAAACTGTGTAACATCTTTACTCTGTTAGGAGCCCAGTCATTTTAATGAACCACAATAAGGGTTTTTGATCAGATTTTAGAGAAGCTCTGACAAAAAAAAACAACTTGCAAACAATTTCTGGTTTCAGCAACAGCATCATCCATTTTTATCCGCTTATCCAGGGCCAGGTCCCAGGGGCAGCAGGCCAAGCAAAGCACCCCAGATGTCCCTCTCCCCAGCGACTCTTTCCAGCTCCTCCTGGGGGACCCCGAGGCGTTCCCAGGCCAGATGAGATATATAATCCCTCCAGCATGTCCTGGGTCTACCCCGGGGCCTCCTACCAGTTGGATGTGTCCGAAACACCTCTAACAGGAGGCGTCCAGGAGGATCCTGATCAGATGCCCGAACCACCTCAACTGACCCCTTTACACACGAAGGAGCAGCGGCTCTACTCCGAGCTCCCTCCGGATGTCCGAGCTCCTCATCCTATCTCTAAGGCTGAGCCCAGACACCCCACTGGGGAAACTCATTTCGGCCGCTTGTATCTGCGATCTCATTCTTTCGGTCACTACCCAGAGCGCATGACCATAGGTGAGGGTTGAGATATAGATGGACCACTAAATTGAAAGCTTTGCCTTCTGGCTCAGCTCCCTCTTCACCATGACAGTCCAGCACAGCATCTGCACCAGCAGTTTGTTTGAAACATTATGAAGAAGAGGAACTGGGCGGTTGTGAGCAGCAATTGTCAATGTGATCAAGATGGAGGAGAAGTCGACAGAATATTCAATAGGTTGAAAGAGTTTTAAACAAAATCACACCTGATCATGTGGCAGGTGTGTCAGAGGAAAGCACAGTCTGAATCAAAATGAGAAAACTCTCGCACACTTACTGCTGGCATATTTTCTAATGAACTACACTTTGGTCTGTTGGACCTTCGTCAGATGAACCTGATTAATTCACAACGTTTTACAACACGTTGTCAATTCATAAATATTCCAGCAGTGAGCCAGACAGTGTGTGGGAGTTCTCTCATTTTTATTCAACAAACTTTAATGGAAAATTGAAAGAACAAGTTTCCTGTCATTACCAAGTAATTTTCTTGTCAGGCTTGAAGAACTATATGTGGAGTAGGTTTAGGTAATTACTGGTCAAGGATTTAACATGTATTATTCATCAAAAGTGGCAGTCATACATAACAATTGCACATTCCCAGGGCCAAGTGAGGCCAACAACATAAATGTCTGCAGGAAATATTTTAAGGAAATATTAGTGTTTCTACTTTCCAATAATAACAGCAACACAGGACTCAAACTATGTTCCCATGGTCTGAGAAACAATCCCAAACTCATTCTTTTAAAAATAGAATGGAAAAACGGTTTCATGTGATAAACTTAAATACCCACGGAAAAAGATCAGTGTTGTCAGATGGAAAAAATTACTTAAGTGTATGAATGTTTGTATAACACAATGAAAACTCCATTTATATTCGGCTACTTTAAAAAATGAACACAGCTTAAGAATATAAACTGATCCTAATGTTTGAGCTCTTAATGTAAGTGAGTGTGCAGCAGCATGTGTTCAAGGTTATCACGTAAGACAGAGGACATATACATGAAGAAGAGTATTGATCTTCTTCATTCAGCTCTGCCTTTGTAAACCACACGTGGTCATAAAATTAATTACAAGCCTTAAATAGATGTTTCTAATTCCACGGTTCTCTTTCCCATAAACTGGTGCCGGTTGCTGTCAGACAGCCCGACACAAACCTGGCAAACTCTTTGAATTATGGTGAGGCTTTTTAGGTACGGATATTTCTCAAGAGAACACAAAACTCGTTACTGCAACAGGGAAACATTCATTTCCCGTTTTTTCTCTCTGCCAACGCAAACAAGCCTCTGATGTCAAAGAAAAAGGGAGTGATTGTTTATTTATTACTGTTGCATTGTTTCTTTATTTCCATCAATCTTCCCAGTTTTAGAGACCACTTACTAAACCCCATCTGAGCTCTAACGGGAGATCAGGGAGCTTTTTTAAACTGTATTCTAGTGCACTGTTATTTGGGGTTTAAAACATTAAAGGGATTGCTCAGATTTTTGAAGTGGGGTTTTATGGGGAACTTATCCATAGATAGTATATTACATACAGTGGATGTCAGTCGGCACACATGGAAGCTAAGCAATGTACTGCTATGGAGGTGTCAGCAATAAAACAAGTTTTAGCCAACTGAAAAAGTCCCACCCAAAAAAAGATCAATATCAGTTTCAGTGTATGCTTTACTCAGAATATTTTTACTGCTTTACCTTGCTGTCAGACTGATTTCCAACAGAAAAATAAAGCCATTACATCGCTTTCCTCAAATCCACCCGATTCCATTGAGGAAAAACAGTGATTTAATGTCGCTCAACACAGGAGCCGCTGGTCTACTGCTGCCTTGATCAGTTATTCTGTTTGTGCTATAGTGTGACCTTGGCATTTTAAAGGATTAATTCGGATTCACCAAAATCCCACAATAACACAAACTAACTAACTGATCAAGGTAGCGGTAGACCAGCAGCTCCTGTGTTCAGCCAACTAAAATTACTGTTTTTGTCAATGGAGTCTGGTGGCTTTGACGAGAGCATAGATCGGGAACTGAAGCCGGGTTCCCTGTTGAAACGTGCTGTGTGACAGAAAGGTTAAGTGCTGAAAATACTCTCAATATATTGTACACTTATACTGATGTTGATTTTTTGGGGTCACTAAAACACATTTTGCTGCTGACCCCTATCCACAGAAGTACATTGTTCAGTTTCCGTGTCAAACTTGTCTGCTTCTCCAAACTGGGGGCGTGCTGACCGACATCCTCTGTATGTAATACAATGACTATGCATCGTTACAACATAAAAACCCCACTTCAAAAATCCAAACTATCCCTTTGAGGCATTTTTGTTATTTATGGCAAAACATAATGCAACTGCAAGAGAACAAGGGTACATGTGAACAGCTTAAAGCAATATCTCTGGCGTATAAGCCAAACATGGCTGACTCTATACACGTTCGAGTAAACAAACAGTTATACCAGTTTATGCTGGTGTTGCCGGTGGGGCAACAAAAATTCTCACAACCCCCTGGACCATTTCCCTTCCACCTCCCTGTAACTGTTTCTCCTCATGCAACAGGATGTTTTTAAATTGTTCGTAATTTTTTTTTACCTTTGGAGTGGAAGGAAATGAGGCAGTCGCAGAGGGGCCATTTCTCCACAGGTTCCTCCAGGATCACCTCCTCTGGAAAGATGACCATGTTGATGTAGTCAAACTTACAAAGGCGCTCCAGGATCTGAGTCATGGGCTTGGATTTGGACTTCTTCATCATGGCACATATGCCGACCACAATCTGTCGCTCTGGTGGCTGGAGGAGAGTATGAGGAAGACCAAAATGGACCATTGTAACAGCGCGTAATAGGGAATGTAAAGACAGCAGGACTGTTCCTGTGAGTGTGGTTAACATCAACAGTTGGTAACATCCATGTAATAATCAAACTGTAGACATCTGAATATGCTAATGTAAGTACACGCATGACGCATGATAACGTGCTTTGAGTTGAATGCTAAGTACAGTTTAGACCAGTGGTTCCCAACTGGTCCAGCCACAGGGTCCAGATTTCTCCTTTGTCATTAGTTCAAGGTCCACACAGTTTAATATATTGGGTGCCATGTTTGCGTTTGGACATGTCTTTGAGCTAGTTTGCTGTCTCTGTCAAGTAGCTGTCTGTTAGTCACTCAGTCTACAGCAGGAAACAGCACTTCAAAATAAAAGCTATGTGCTGGAAATTCACTGTACTTAAAAATAAAGTGGGGTTTTTTATAAACTTGACACATTTGCAGGTCACTTGTGGTCCATTCAGAGTGGACCCACGACCCACTTTTAGACCGCGAATCACCAGTTGGGAACCACTGGCATAAAGCATTGGTTTTCAACCTTTTTGTAAGGCCCTCTTTTAATTGTTAAAAAAGTCTAAGGACTATCCTTCCAAATAAGTGATTTAAAAACAACATGACGTGACAAAAAAAAGGAGAAAAAAAATGGGCTTTAAGTATGCATTATGCCACTGACAGCTGTAGTGACTTCCTGTTGTGCCTTAGGCCTGTCTCTATTCTTTAGAAAATATTTTTTTGGCTTCCCAACACATGACGAATGCTTTTACCACCCCAGGGTTGTTTCCCACATCACTTTTCTATTTTAAAAACGGATCTGAGGCAATAGCCCCTTTTACACTGACAGATTTTCGGCGAATGTTGGGCCGTTTTGCCGGCAAGCTGCAAGCGTTTAGACACACAGAGCCGGATTGGCGAGTTGATCCAAGGTGCCCAATTTTCCGCCTCATAGGGTAGACGTATTGGCAGAACCTTTTTTGGTTTAAAAAGAACGAGGCGGCCTTCCGCAACGGGAGGGGCTGTTGATGACTTGTGGGAGGAGCTGTTGATGACGCCGCACGTGCGAGCCACTGGCGGTGGACTAACAGGAAACAGCTGATAGCAGGAATGAGCAGCTAGTAGCAAGAGGGAAACACAAACCTGACAGACACTGTAAAGATGAGCAACTGGGGAGACAAAGAATTGCGCACCCTCCTTGCCCTCGCAAACAAAGAGGCCATTAACCGTCAAATGACGGGAACGGTGAAGAACGGGCCGACTTACGCGAGAATCGCCGAAGGACTGATCAGCCGTGGCTTCCCTCGGAGTATGTCACTGTTTACGTCACATGCTGAGCTACACGTTTTGTTACTTGCTCACGCCCCCCATTGCCCCGAAAAAGGCGCATTCTGTATGAACAAAAGTAGGTAGGCAGCATTTTGCCGCACTCCCCGATTTTGTTTTTATACTGCCAATCCTGAAAGAAGACTGATTGGGCTTTCCTGCAAATTTGCACAATTCCTACTTATAAAGGGCTTATGTTAGCTAGCTAACAGAGGCAAAATATGTTCCCCTCTCCCCAGTGATCCTTGAAATTATGCAAGGATCGTTTTCTATTTATGTGCTTTTATATAAAAATAACTAGCTTTGTAAATTACCAAAATATTTAATTTCTGATTTAATCTTACAAATCGGTAGTACCTCCACAGCCCACTAGATGGGAGTCTGAGGCCCATCAGTTGGCCACAGCCCTACAGATAAGAGTCACTGGTTTTGACTGATAAAACAATGCAGAGCTGAGCCTGCCAAGCTGAGTGAAATATCTTAACTATAAAGAGGAAACACCGACAGCATGGCCTTTCCTCAGTCCAATTTCAGCTGTGCTACACAAATGTATATATATAATCATGGTTCTTAGAGGATGTACAACATCAGTTCTTTTTTAGATGTGTAATGAGCTTTACAGCCTCACAGGGCCCCTAGTGTTGCTACAGACTTTTAGATCCATTCAATTACAGGACGGTAGTTTACTGTCTGTCAGTATTTGGAAATGATGACAGCTGTGTATTGATTCTTTTATTATCAGATTGCCGTTTCATTAATTGAAACCTGCAAATGTCACTGTTGCTACAAACTTGTAAAGGCTATCATTTTATCAGCTGGCTAAAACTTTTACACATGCATAGACAGCTGAGACAGCATGACACTGAGTTGTTTTTCTGTGTATTGATTCTTACCTTACTAAGTAAGAGAGTCTTTGTTTCTGTGCCACAGTGGTTGAAGATACTGCTAAAGATTGGACTTAACTGCTACCTGTTCACTCAGTGTAACTCAGATAAGAACTTCAGCTGGTAAAACACTGAGACAAACACCGAGACAAAGAGAGGAAATAATAGCATGCAAGCAAGCAACTAACACAGCACTACCATAAAGTCCTTTTATAGCTACAGGACTAAACAACAGACCAGATGCCTTAAAGCTGTTTATCTGCTCTCGTTCTCACGCCAGCCTTTGTGTATTTCCGTCTCCATTTCTTTTTCCACTCCATAAAAAAACTCTAAAACTCTTAAAATTTCTTGTTGATGTCCCACTGCCCAGAAATGACCAAAGCTTCGGCATTCTGTTCCAAAATTAACTCTGTTTTCATTGTAACTTCACAGTTAGATTATTAAGCCATTATTCATACCATGTATAGACTTTAATTCATAAGTGGAACTAGATTTTATGTCTTTCTTTACGAGGCACACCTTACACAACAGCTGTTTGTTCACCTGAATTAACACCTGTCACTCACCGACTCATCCTCATAGTCCTCCATTTCTTCTTCTCGACACATCTCATTCCTCATGCCTGCCTCCATTTGGCCCATGTCATACTCGTCATCCCCACAGCCAATCACAAACTGAGGAACGTCTCTGTCACTCCGCCCCTGTCCGTCCCCTGGTCTTGGTCCGTCGCAGGTCCGGTACATCACAAACTCCTTTGAAACATGGCTGCTTTGTGTGGCTCCTCCCCAGCTAGTGATTATGTCAGCAGAGCAGGAAGACACTGTGTTACACCGTCACTAGATGACTGACACCTGAGAGCCTGCTGATAAAGTGAAGAGTCTGTTGGTGTTTCTGAGCTGGCTGATAACACCTACGTGTGTCTGTGCACATACAGTGTGTGTTGAGGTAGAAAAAGAGTAGTGGACGTCCTAAGAGGTAGAACAGAGGGAGTGGACTCCACGTGGTGCTGAGGTAGAAAGTCGAGATCCTGGTTGTAAAACTCCCTGTGTCAGGACAGAGGAGGTCTGGCTCTGACAGACAACATGACCCAGTGTGGAGACGCTTCTTCACGCAGGAAACTCCACGGTCAGCATCTGTGCACCATTTCTCTTGCCCTAGGAATAAAAAGAAAGGTGAAACTGGTTGAGCAACTAGTTTAAACTATTATTTTAGGTGAAAACTGTTTACACAAACAAGCAAAAGTTGACAGGATAAGCAAGTTAAGCTGTGCAAGGGAACGTCAATAAACATGCTGCATCTGAATAACCACAGGACTAGTTTCTGCAGTGTTGCTTCATCCACTGTTTGTGAAATAAACGTCAGTGCTGTAACATCAGACACACAATAGGAGAAAACTTCATTGATTCCAAAGGAAAGTAGGTTATTGCAACACCCAAGAAAAATGTTACTTAATATATGAACCAATATTTTCACAAGAAAGAATTTCTGGTATGCTAGTGAAATATTTATGGATGATGGCAGGTCACACGTTTATTAATCCAGAGTGAAATAGTTGTTACAGACATGCTTGGTATTTGCATCAATAGATAACCACAAAAGATAAGTTCAAAATGCACTGGGTTTTAAAAATGTAGTGAATTTATGTCGAGGATCCAGGAAAAAGTCCTCAAAACGACATTTCTTTGACATGAAATTTAGGGCCCCTTTTGATGAAACTTCTCAGGGTTAATCAGCATTACAGACAGGGTTTCCCACATATTGACTTTCTATTTGTGGGGCTGGGCTGTTGGAATATATATCTCCTATCTGGTTATTCATTGCTCCAATCTCTCATAGCAAAGAGCGTACTCTGGGAACAGACAGAACAGCAGACATAATGAGAGTAAAACTGAACCGTTCATTGTGCTCAGTCTGAAGTTTGCTCTCTCTCACAAACAGCTGCTCCTCTCAATTATCTGATCAACTCTATCAGATCAACTGATTATAATCCAACCTTTGACTCAAAACTCCACAAACTGCTGTTGAGGCAAAAAGAACTCATGAAGAGGTCTTCCTGTGCTGCATTCACGGACCTGCAAAAGCATCTAAATTGTCTCTAAATAAGGAGACAAACTGATACATGAAGAAACACAGGCAAAAAAAAGTTTAGAGTGAGCATAAGTCACATTTATCACAGCAACTTACTCCAACTTACAGTGACGTGCAAGAGTAACCTTTAAGAGCAAATCTCACATGATTAATCGCATGTATGCTCAGAGCAGGAATAACCAATCAGAGACAAGATGCTACTCTATATCTGCCATATTATCTATTCTTACATTTCATTTAGTTAATTGTTATTCTGCAAAATATATGTACTTATAACTTTTCAAAAAAGTTGAATGTCTCCATCAGCAATAACATTTAAAATTTATGCAGCAGCATTTCAAAAGGTCACTGTGTGAAGTTCAGAGTAAATAAGTTGTCTGCACACAGTTGTCAACATGGAGATGGCTGAGCCAGAGGCTAGTGGTGCTAACTAAATAAACAGTGCTGAACAACAGCAACAGTGCTGACAGAGCTAATGGTGTTAACCAGGGGAATACTAGAGGGTGAGAGCTATGTTTTCGCGACAATGCTGTCCCAATACCAGGGGGAATCGCTGTATGAGCACAGTGCAAAGCAGCGGAGAGAAGCTAGCCAGTGGGATATGCACATGCACTAACATACACGTGCAGCCAGGCTGGCTCACCACAACAAACCGCAAAGAAGCTCGGTTTACAACACACACAAGACTTCACTGTCTGCTCAGGACACCATTACTCGTCAAAAGTTGTTTCCTGCTTCAAAAATGCTCTGAATGTCACATCCTGAACCTTTGATGTATTCATAATGTACAAATAGAGATTGAGCAATACGACATTGGCTGAAATGAAAACAAAAAGAAACATAAACTGGAGTAAGAACAACCCTTTTATACTGCTTGTACAGGAGGATCAGAAAACAGATACAACTGATAATCTATCATTTAAATTATCACCAGATTTGCTCTTGTCATTTGTTCTCTGATAAATGCAAAAAGTGCTGCAACATCAAATCAAATTTATTTTATAATAGGTAAAAACTACCACATTCTAAGTCATACATACTGCTTTTGCTATATATATTGATATAATTAAGTACTGTTTGTTGTGTGATTACTTCTTAACATGGATCAGAGAGTGTTTATCACCTCCATCTCTGTTCTAGGACCTACTCCTCACCAACCTCTGAGGCTCTTAAATTTAAGAGCATTATTAGGCTGCAGAAAACTAAATAACTTTCATTTTTAAGCCTGCAAGTGCGCTGGAGTAAAAGGTAAATCAATCCGACATTTCACTTCAAGCTAACTTTTAATAAACACAGTGCCAAGGCTTTAATTCAGCATTTTCATCTGGGTCACAAAACCTCCAGGTAAGATGATCCATACGTATCACTCATCACTAACACATCCCAGCCCACTGAACACTTTTGTTATACACAACAACATCATCGTCTATTCCATGTAAGCCTGCTGCTGTTTGTTGTTGCCATGACAACAGGGGCCAGACTGTCTCTCTATTGTGTCCTGTATGTACATTAAGGTGGATCACATTACTCTGGGTTTGCATTTCACTTTTCAGAGGAAGCTACTTATGAAACACTCCTGATGAATCCAGTCTTGATTTCAATTCTATCATAATTATGAAATTACAACTACATTTTTTACACTTTAATGTGTTTACTTTGTCTAATCTGAAACATCAATATCAAATCAAGAGCTGCTCATTCATTCATTAATTTTCCCTGCACAGATTCTCTCAAACTGTACAAGATTCAGCTCTGTGGCCTTAAAGTCACAAACCCCAGGCTGTAAACATACATACCCTAGATTTACTGCATACTTTCAGATTCAGTTTTTCAAGGATGATTTTGCGGTCAAATGCTCATTTTTCCTCTCTTTTGATGGATTAGGGTTAAACACAAGCATTTTAATAGATATAAAGTTTAGAACAGCATAACGGCTCAGTTAAAAATAAAGATGCAGAGTAAAATGTGGAAGTGCGTGTACAGTAAAATGTGCATAAACATATCGCCTACAATGTGATATTATTTTAAATGTATTATTTAAATGTATTATTACACCTCCCTCTGTCTGGGTTAGTTAGCTGTTCTTACAGTTTGTGGCTGTTGCTCATCAGCCGGCTTCACAATAAACTGATGCAACACCAAGTGTTTCTGTAACTGTTTTTGAATTTCCACTTGTTGAGAGTTTTACACAGAGGTATTGTGGGAAGTGGAACACAGAGAGCTCTGGTTTGTTGTAAAAGTTTACTGTGATGATAGTCTCAAATAAAAACATTGGAGTTTCTGCCCGTCCTTTTAATTTGGCTTTCCAGTTCCCAACCAGTAGAAGAACTGTGTTTGGTGTGTTATAGTTTGAATGCCTGGTAGTGCTGGACTGTACAGCTATTACACCCAGTACTATAGCCAGTCAGTAAGGTATCATACAATGCATTTGATGCATACTACTAAATTCAAACTCCAGAAGCAGAATTAAAAAAAAAGCAGAATTGGCACATCAGAAAATTCAATCTTTGGAGCAATAACTTAAGCTACACTCAGTTGCCAGTTTATTAGGTACATTTTGTTAAAACTAAGGCAGTCTAAAAAATAGCTATAAAATAAATCCAACATTCATAAGGTCATAAAGTTTGTTTTTTGTTTTAGAGAGTCATTGTTTCAACTTTGTAGTAATTTTGGAGAATGTAGTTTTGGGTGCTGTATTGAGGTGTTTCTGATATTTAGCCTTGCCTCAATTATATTTATGGGGTGGACAAAATAATAATGCTGCTGCAGCCTATCCCAGCTGACATTAGGTGAGAGGCAGGGTACACCCTGGACAGGTCGCCAGACTATCACAGGGCTGACACATACTGTAGAAATAGACAAGCATTCATGCTCACACTCACACCTACGGGTAATATAGAGCCATCAATTAACCTAACCTGCATGTCTTTGGACTGTGGGAGGAAGCCGGAGCACCAGGAGAACCCGGTGAACATACAAACTCCACACAGAAGGGCTCCCCCACCGTGGGTTCAAACCAGGAACTCTGTGAAGTGACAGTGCTAATCACTGTATCACCGTGCCACCCTTAAACACCTCTCAGTATATGCAATTAGGGTTGCAGCATTATATCAATTTTTAAAGGTATACTGTGGCATGAAAAGTGACGGTTATCATATAGTGCGCATTTGCTACACATTGACTGCATGTCAAACTTTGAATGCATACTTCTAATTTCAATTATAATCTACGGAAGCGTATTGCATTCACTTGACAAATAAAAAAGCCCTGTTTTTCTGAGTAATTTTTTCTGTTTTTCGGAGTAATTTTTTCCCTGTTTTTCATGGTAATTTTTTCCTGTTTTTCGGGGTAATTTTTTTCCTTAACGAGGAGACGAGATACTTCAAAATCTCGCGAGAAGCTCCCACCTGGCACCTGCAAGTGACCCCTGCATCCATAGTGACTCCTGCTCATGGATGTATCTTGCATCCGTGCTCCTGCTCCTAGACTCTGGGATCAACTACGGGATCAATAAGGGTAAGGCACGTAATTAGTTACACACAAGGTATGATAATCTAGCTATGTTTTCGACTGCATCCTTCTAGTGTAGGCCTATCGCTCAGTGTAACAGGTTAGGTTAGTAACAGGTTGTAGCAACGTTACCTGACAACTGAAATCATGCCCATACACGTTACCTGACAAACGTGTATGGGCATGATTTCAGCTGACAGGTAACGTTTACTACTCTCTAAAACAGTTAAAACAAAAACTGAACAATGTAAACTCTCTGAAAAAAGGAATTGTTGGAGGACTGTTATGTTAGACTGCATTAGTTTTAGCTACCTAACTTAGGCCCTGTTTAGACGACAACGGTTTCTCTAAAAACGGAAAAGTCTGTCCTTTACCTTTTAAAAAACTTCTGCGTTTATATGATGACGTTATTGAAACGATCCCCGTTCACACAGAACCGCAAAATCTACTGGAAACGCTGTAGTATGCACGCCAGGCCAATGGGTGGCAGTGTAAATTTGCAAAGCAACACCACGGCATGACGCCATGCGCCTGCACTGAAGCGCCTTCCTCTACAACACGGTGATTACAAACCAAAACAAAGAAGACACAATGGCGAAAGCACGCACAGACAACTTTGTCTGGATGGACGACGAGGTGGAGTTGCTACAGTAACAGATCTACACTTCAAATCAACAGGGTGAGCAGCACAAACAGAGCTCGGCATTGTTGTTGTGACGGTCGGCATGCCTAGTGACTGGAACCGTAATGCGCACGTGCGAAAAGTCTCCGTTTTCAGAGGAACTGCATACTGCAAGTTTACATGACAACGGAGATGCTGCCGTTTCCAAAAAGTTGCACCCTGGAACCCGTTTCCAAAACGTTGCATTTTCAGGCACCCAAAATACTGCTGTCGTGTAAACGATCGGCCAAAACGCAACTACAGTTTACCATTTTCAGTTGAAATTGTTGTCGTATAAACGAGGCCTAAGTGTATTTGTCCTGTGTGCAAACATTTAATTCCTTAAACAATTCTACTTCAAGAGAAAAGATGACCTGACTGAACACTCATCCGCAAAATCACAACACTCACCAAAACTGTAGATGCTGATGCAGTTTTCTAGCCATCTCTTTCCAAAAGTCCAACAGTTAACACTTGCCAAATGTCACCAAACATTTGCAATCCTCCTGCTTCAGTATTATGGGTGTGCACAGTCACCGCTTATCGGTTATCTGACCCGATACCACACAATAAAGAAACAAAGCTGTTATGTCATTGCCCTGCAGCTGAGCCAAAGCCCAAAGGCAAGGTGTGAAATGTAGCCACGCTAGAAGAAGAAACTTGCCACTGTGGTATGTCCACAAACAGACACAGCCAAAGCCAGTTCATGTGTCCCTCGTCAGTATCCTCTAACACCCCCCCTTCAAACACCACCACCCCCACCCTAACCCCACCACCCACAACAAACAGCTGACTCGAGGGGAAAAGCCTCCAGAAACAGATGGATGGATCATATCACCTCTCAGTGACGGGCTACAAGCCGACTGTGCGCTCCACGCAGTCTCGCAAGAACTTATTTAAAGGCACTTCCACTCGCATACAGGGTACATTCTTTCACTGGCACCGCTTAGCTGCTCAAGACGAGACATGGTTGTCGTATGTCCTGGATTTTCTGCCAGGACATACGCTCATATAACCGAATCTCACACCTGACCCGGCCTAACCTTGGTACCCCGAAATAACAGCGTCCTCTCCTGCACGGGGGGTGATACAAGAACTGAAGGGTGGAGCAAAGGCACGGGTGTTGGGTGCCGTGGGCCAACTATGTTACCCAAAGATAACTCATCGTTACTAACCTCTGAGGCGATGACAGGCCGCACTAAACAAAGTGGAAGCCCTTCTTGCTGGCCCGGGGTCGAAGAACACTAACAGAGATAAACTCAGAAATAAAACTCTATACCTGCTGTGAGAAAGCAGCGCAGAGCTTGAGTTTGTTCTGCCTTTGCTGGGCCAAGGACATGACCTTTACTCTCGTGGAAGGATAAGCCAACATTGCACGGTATAAAAAAATCTGCATGACGGTTAGAAACACATGCAAAACACCATCAAATCATCCACAATTTCATTCCAACCAGAGATTGAATTAACTGACTTCACTAATTAAAATAACCTTCAGCAGTGAGCTCAGCTGGTGTCATGCCTGGCTCTGAGGACAGGAGGGCCTCGTTTGCACATGACTCAACACCACTGAGAATTCAACCTTGCATGCTACTAGAGTTTCCTTCGGGTATACTGTGCTCTGAAGCAAAACTTTCCACAGAAAATCAATTCCTCTAACATCTTACTTGTGTCTCGGAGGTGTCCATGGTGTGTACACGAGTCTTGTCACTGCTTGCCATCATCGCAGAGATCAAAAAGATACTTAAATCCCTGATAAAAATGAAACTGAGCAGCATGTTTGTACTTCCTTTGTGGGTTTTCTGAGTTTGCAGAACAATGCTGAACAAGAAACGTCCTAAAAACACAATATTAAGAGAGTGTTCAAACACATATTTTGCTGAAAACAAGTGCAGGGCTCAACAATAAAGCTTGTCGCCATTGGCAACCATATTGACAAATTGGCAACCAATACGTGTCCTTTGGTTCCCGTTAGTGGCAATCACTAATCACAACATATAAAAAATAGGGACAGCAAACACCAAACATGCATCCTCAAAATAAATAGGCTACATTTGATGCATTAGTGATATCTAAATAGAACTAGAGCTAGAACCAGGCACTCCACGTGACACCACTGTTCATTGCTGTGTGAACCCGTGTGTGAACCGACATCCGTTTTAGAGACAATGGCAAAGCAAATTAAGTTGTTTGACTGTGGGGTGAAAAGTTCAACTAACCTGTTAACATCACAAATGAGTGTGCACATTGATTTGACTGATGAGGAACCAGATAAACCTGAATTAAAAACAAAAAGGAAACTGAGGTTGTTCTGGTGTCTTGCACTGACTTGCTGGATTCATTTTTGAGGGATCACTACTGGTATTATGTAGACCAGGAATTGAGGGTAGTAATTCATTCATTTTCATTCATTTTCCATAACTGCTTATCCTGTTAGGGGTTGTGGGGAGGCTGGAGCCTATCCCAGCTGACACTGGGCGAGAAGCAGGGTACACCCTGGACAGGTCCCCAGACTATCACAGGCCTAACACATAAGGCCCGTTTCCACTGAAGAAGTTCCTGGTACTATTTCGGGGGCAGGAACTTTACAGGAACGTCCTCTCGCTCGGCCCTCTCAACCGCCGTGTCTCCACTGAGAGGGCGGAGTAGGAGGAAGGTTCCTGTAAAGTTACCGGGCTCTGGATGTGACGTAATCGTTGCGTGACCATTTTGACCGGGGAGGCTCGGCAAAGAAACAAACAAAGAAGAACAACAACAAAGAAGAAGAAGCAGAAGTACGAAGCAGAAGAAAGCAGACATAAGAAAGACGATTATCAACATGGAAAGAGCTGAGGTGGTTGCTGGGTTTCTGGCGTGTCTCTCGCTTTTACATGGCGGTGGAAGCTATGAACGAGAGGAGAAGACGTGCTGAGTTTTAAAAATGCCAGCTATTTTGTCGCTTTCTGTTGACATCACATCCCGTCTTGAGTATATCCAATCAGCACCAAGTAAACCCCAAGCCCCACCCAGGAGTTTTTCGGGGCCGTTCTGAGTACCTACTCCGAGGCAGGGACTTGTTTAGCCCCTGTAAAAGTTCCGTAACTCTGTCCTTCGGGGGTGGTTCCTGCGGTGGAGACACGCACCAATGGCCCCGGCCCTGTAAAATTACCCCGAAGTTCCTGCGGTGGAAACGAGCCTATAGAGACAGACAACCATTCACACTCACATTCACACCTACGGACAATTTAGAGTCATCAATTAATCTGCATGTCTTTGGACTGCGGGAGGAAGCTGGAGTATCCAGCTGACATGGGGAGACCATGCAAAAATGAGAACATAAAAACACAGGAGTACCCATCCCGAGTGTCGAAACAGGACCACCATGCCACCACATTAAGTGATAAGATTCGAACTCTGAAGAGTATCAGATAAAACACAAACTACAAAAAAAAATCCTGAATTACTGTAAATACTACATTCTTTTATGTCACATTCACATTATTAAACTGAAGTATAAATGCATAGTATCTTAATTACTCAACGTATAAGGTGACTAAAATATCTACCACATTTAAAAGTTAGCATGGAGCCCTGATGTGGGACTCACACTGGAGCAAGGTAACTCAGTATGTGTCCACAGACTCAACTATTACAAACTGTCAAGTGTCAAAAGACCTCATTGGTCAAATACTGAATCGTGTTTACTGATTCTTAGATATGATTATTTCTGATGTAAATCATAACGCTTCTTTCTTTTTGTTTTATTGTGGGAATTATAGTGCAGCCGCTTGTGTTAAAGAGGCTCTTCCATGACATAACACATGATCAGTTTATTCATTGTGAGAAATACTACACAGCTTGTGAAAACAGTTGTAAAATGTCTACATGGAGCTCACTCAAGTCTGAGACACTAACCCTGATCATCACAGTGACCTCAGGTTGAGCTTAAACTTTTACCAGAAAGCCTCCATTACAACAAAGTGATGATTGTATGGAGTTGCATTATGGGGAACGTAGGAAAGTAGGGTCCAGCAAATTGTGTGACTGAAGGTAAAGATTTCTCACCCTCTGTTGCTTCAGTGTTGACCAGTTGAGCTGTCTCTTGTGACAACTTTATGGAAGTGCGATTACGAAATAGCTGGAGTGTCACTTTAAAATGAGACCGCAACTTTTGAAAAAAGAAATAACACAGTCTTCCCCTTACATTTAACATGCTGACTTCTCAAATCAATACACTGAGGTGGTTTGCTGCTGCAGTCCTGGCTGGAATGACCAGTAGCTTATGGTGGCTAATGTTAGCAAATGTTAGCACATTTTTGATAGATACTGTAGTGGCACTGACATTACCGAGTCAGTTTAATGACTTCTTGACTCTTTTTCTACTTATATACACTGTGTTTTACAATTTACCATCATATCTAAATTATGACTTGCATCCTGTTAGGGGTTGCATGGGGGGGCTGGAGCTAATCAGCTGACATCAGGCAAGAGGCAGGGTACACCGTGGACAGGCCGTCAGACTATCACAGGACTGACACATGGAGACAGACAACCATTCATGCTCACATTCACACCTACGGCTAAATTAGAGTCACAAGTTGACCTGCATGTCTTTGGACTGTGGGAGGAAGCCGGAGTACCCGGAGAAAACCCATGCTGACACGGGAAGATCATGCCAACGCTGTACAGAAGGGCTCCCCCAGTGTGACAAAGTGCAATATCCAAATTGCAGGTGCTGCAATTTTTGGAGAATAGGTCAAATGTGTCACAACATATCATTATAAATGAAACATTGTGAGGCTACAGAGATCCCTCAGCCTATGAATCATATCACATCATCAACAAAATGCAAAAATGACCACTCCAAATAAAATTGCAACTCATATTGCAATCACAATGTCTCTCAAAATAATCCCAACATATATATATATAACACATATCAAAGAATTTCAAACAATTCCTCCTTACAATTCCTCAATTGTCCAGAGAGTTGCTAAACAAAGTTTCACTGTACCTGTGCGTATAGTGATAATTCTATTATTATTCTATTAAAGCTGTATCTCAACACACAGTGTGTTTTATGACTTTCATATTTGGTGTCACTGCAGGACGACAAGCTGTACTCAAGGCTCAGTGGAGATGTCGTCATGTCTTTGAGGTCAGTTAAAGTCATAAATGACCTAATTGTTTTTTCACATTCGCAGACAAGACGGAAAGGGAAGGCAAAAACGTGACAGACCGAGGAACCAGACAAAATCATCATGTGTGTCTCCTCTCTGCCTGTTAAATTGTTCCCCTCAAATATAAAACAGTTTATCATCCATGAATAAATCAGGAGGTTGATTAAAAACATCCCCAGCTGTCACCTGCGGGCCCTCGTCCATGGATGAGTCACCTCCGTCGTCACTGTGGGGCCGGAGATCAACAACACAGCTCCAATGAAAGGCTGTTAACCTTTGAGACTGTCTGCCACAGGAAGGCTGCATCGTGTTTATGAGCAGTGAGGGAGGAGATGGTCATTAGCTCCAATTTACTATCATTTCTCTGATAAGATGCCAAATGAGAAGCATCGCAGCACACAGTGACTCACAACACTCATTTTTTTGGATTGTTCTAATAACCGTCGCTCATTTCTAGGAAAGAAAAATGACATTATGATGTGTTTGTGATTGGGACCTTTATTGTGAAAGCTGACGCATTTTGTGTAGCACACAATTACTTCTTTTCTATCAGGGTCATGATGATGCTGAGCAAGTGAGCATCATGTTATCTGAAGAGTTCAAAACTAAATCATTAACAAAACTGTTAATTATTACATTCAATAAAACTCCCTGTTCAAGTGCACAAAGTTATTGAGGTTGGACACCAACGTCAGTCCTGAAACAGTATCACTGTATTACCAGTACTATCTCACCCCAGGGACAGATAACATGCTGGTGATGTTATCGGCACACAACCACCAGTGGAGCAGCAGTTACAGAAGCCTCGACATGCTTGTAAATTCATTATGCACGGAGCACTCGAGAAATTAGCTTTGTTTGCAAATACAAACTGCCGTCATTACTGAAATGAGAGGCTATAATAAGCTCGCCGGTGTACCGCCGGCCCTGCAAAACAGGCCCATTATTCCTAACTCATCAGCACAAACATTTCTTACTGTAGCAGAAGAGACCTCTGTAGGGTTTACAAGATGATTTATGGTTTTCAGAAAGATTCATGACTTTTTTCTCCCGCTTCTAAGCTACAGATGAATAACTTTTGCAAGGTATACAGCTTTCAGGGTTACAATAAAATTAAACTGTAATGGGTCCCTGAGGAGAAAACGGGCTGCTGCAGCAGCAGATAATACAAATGTGCAGCAGCAACAAACAGAAGATAAACAGGACAGATTGGAACATGAACATGAGTATAAAGGAGATGGAGGTTATACTAAAAATGTAGTACAAAGGTGACAATTTTAACAGCATAACATGCTGTGTCAGATTTATGAATGGGAAGTTATAAGAAAAATAGACATCAAATCAGTAAATACATTCCCCAAAATAACAGCAGGACCTAACTAGAGTTGTTCCGATACTGATGCCAGTATTAGAAATGTCTCTGATACTGCCTAAAATGCTGGATCAGGCACAATACTAGGGGTGTAAATCACCAGCTTCATCCCGATACGATATTATATCGATTTGTTTGGATGACGATACGATGTTTGCCGATATCACAAAGTCTGTCACAATACGATTTCGATTCGATTCATTCGATTAAATGAAAAACAGTATTCTTCTGTAACATAAAATAATAAAAATAGACCTGTTCACTAAAGTCTCACATTTCTCATTTTTAAGTGAATTTCAAAATAAAGGTGTATTTTTAAGATGACGATATGGATCGATGTTATCATTTTGCATCGATGTAATCGGATCATTAATCAATGAATCGATGTGGATCGATGTTACACCCCTACACAATACCATGTACTCCATTAATAAACTTACATTTCACACTCAGCATTTTCCCCAAAAAACAATTCTTATTCAACGCCATTAGACAGTGGCCTACACAGCAAGATGCACTGTAAAAGAAACAGACAAATGCAAAAAGGGACTGACCAATAATTTTCAAGATACAATCATGAACTGATGTCCAAAAGTCACATACTTTAGGGCCATCCCATAGGACGTGGATTTATGTACCTTTCATCAGGGCACCTTTAATCTCAGCCCTATACAGTCTAGAAGGTGTAATACATAGTGCTGATAATCTTTGTATGAATTAACCTAGTGCAAATATCATGGGACATGCATTATGTATTATGCAGGATGTTAGTCCATTCATTTTCTGTGAATGTGGTTCTGAGATCTGTTTCCCGTGCGATTATAGTGCTACATTTCTATAATAGCACAGAGTAATACGGTGAAGCCTCATGACCCCGACTGTAGCTTGTGATAATAAAAGAGGGGGTCTTTTCATTTTGGGGGGCTGAGGGGGGGCTTTAAAGTTGATCTCAGCAAACTGCGAATTTGCACATATGCTACATTATGCTCCAATGTTAACACTAGTATGTAGAATATTTAAAATACAAGTACTATGCTGAGTATATAAAGTGTGTATTTAGTATGTCTCCTTATGTTCATCATAAAATATTATTAGCACAACATAAAAGTCTCAGTTGTGAGGTTTCCATGCTTTTGTTTGTCTTATACGAAGTTAATATTTGGGAGGTTTTGAACTTTTTGGACAAAACAAGCAATTTTAAGATGTCAACTTGAGACTTGGGGTATTATATTGTTTTTTTTTTACTATTTTCTAACAGCATAGAGGTCAAACTATTGATGTTAGTTCCAGCTGTTGAAACTACGCTATCAGTTTTTAGTACGCATGGCAGTTTATGAAGGACAGGCACAAATAATCCCACCCTCAGCATCTACAAACAGTTTGTCAATATGTCAATAATATGTCCACATTCACATTCAGAAAGTAAGACTGCTCTCTTGGTGGTTAATACACTATATAAGTAGCACTCATTACAGGTGTCCAGCAGCCTGTTTGGAGCAACAACCTGCATCTCATATCACATTAAAACACAATGAATGAGTGAAGTCATTTTAAGGGCAAAAATGCAGATTACTCTGTTTAAGTTTCTCAGTTGTGAGGGGTTCCTGCTTTTCTTTGTTTTATATAAACTTAAAATTTGGGAGGTTTGAACTTTTGGTTGGACAAAACAAGCAGTTTAATATGTCAGCTTGAGACTCTGGGTATTATGTTGAGTAGTTTTCCTATTTTCTTTCAGTTTGTAGACCAAACTATTGATGCTGGTTCCAGCCCTTGAAACTACACCGTCAGTATATAGTATGTGTGGTAGTTTATGAAGGAGGGGCACAAATAATCCCACCCTCAGCAGCTACAAACAATCTGTCAACACTACCTGTTTCACTTTCTACAGTCACATTCAGAAAGTTTGATAGCTTAGTTTTGACAAGAAGTCCCCTGTTCCCTTGGTGGTTAACACACTATACGAGTAGCAGACATTACAAGTGTCCAGCAGCCTGTTTGCAGCAACAACCTGCGTCTCATATCACATTAAACACAATGAATGAGCCGGTAGGAGGTTTAGTAGTGACACTCGGCTCCCGTGAGGGAAATAAACCTCACAAAACACACATAAATAAATCAGAGCGTCGGCCTGTCCACCACACAGCACTCCGGTTACACACTCCTAGTTACACTATGTTTAAATCCTTGCCTGCGTTTGTCCGTTTCCACCGACAACGACAGCTAAAATCCAACTTTCCGCTACCACCGGACTCGGAGCCACGCCGAGAGGAGAAAGCACATTGTGTTAAAAAGAAACACAACGGGACTTACCGGCGGAAAACAACTGGAAGTAAGTCAGCTGGTCACTTCCTTATTTCCTCTGAGTGAACCGGAGTGGAGGGAAGCTGCTGCCGCCCGAGTTTAACTTCTGTTTTGTACTCTGAGTAAAGTTGTGAGCTAACTACACGCTAAAGTTCACGTCCGGTCACTGCCGGTGATTAGCTGCTGCTCCTGCTGCTGCTGCTGCTGCTAGCTTCTTTCTTTTCTTCACGTTTTTGTTTTTTACACAAAGTTTAGTTTTTTGAAAGCCGCGCCATCACTGCCATCTAGCGGTCAAAGCGGTGAACTGCAGTACTGCACGCTTCAAGGGCATACATTGGCATGCAACACCCATGGTCAAAATTTCAATGTAGAGGATTTATTGATCTCCTAAAGACATGAAGTTGGAGACACATTTCTTCTGACAACTAGTATAACTAGCGAGAAAGTTAGGCACATGTCAATAATCTCATTAAATCCTGCTACTTCCACCTAAGAAATATTATCAAAATCAAATCAGCTGTGTCTTTTCCTGACCTTATTCATGCTTTTGTATTCTTGCACCTCGACTACTGTAATATACTGTTCACATGCCAAATAAATAAATAGATAGTGAAATAAATTGTGGTGACACAATACAACGATAACACAATACTGTAGCAATACTTTTACAAGTAAATGACAGTACCTCTTTCCATTAAGGATTCCCCATCTGTGGACACTTTTAAGGCTAGACTTAAGACCCACTTTTACTCCAAAGCCTTTGAGCGCTCTTAAACTCTTATCCCCCATTTTTAGTCCTTTGTATTTCCACTCTCCAATTTGTTCCTTTACTTTTGGACTTGTGTACATGGGATTGATTTTACCTTTATTGTACAGCACTTTGGTCAACCTAGGTTGTTTTTAAATGTGCTTTATAAATAAATTTGATTTGATTTGATTTGATTATTAAAGTATCACCATCAAAAGTAAAACCATCCAGAATGTCCCATTTGACATAAATGTATATTATTGGATTATAATCATTGATGCATTAATGTTGCTGTTAAAGGTGGAGCTCATTTTAATTACTTTATATACTGTTGGGTTATTTAATCTATAATAATACATAATAAAGTATTTGTTGATTATTATTTTGTTAGTTATTAAGTAAATGGAGAATAAGTACAACATTTCCTCAGAAATGTAGTAGAGTAGAAGTATAAAGTAGCATAAAATACTACTCAATTTTGAGAAGTATTTAAAAAATTGCACTGCTGTAATACTTGAGTAGCCTAAATGTATTTAGTTACTTTCAACAACTGTTATCCTGATCCCAGTGTATCAATACAATAATGTAAAAATAGCCCATTATTATTTACTATTATTTATTGTTTGTTACACTATACCATACCAAACCATACCATACTACACTATACTACACTATTCTATACTAGACTAGACTATACTACTGTACTACACTATACTGGGGATGAATGAACTTGTCTCGTCTCGTCTCGTCTCTAAAAGTATTGCATTCAAATTCGTATTTAACAAAAAATACATCAGCTAAAGGTAATTAAAGCACCAAAACAATAAAAAACAATTACCTCTTTGAGCCTCAAACATTTATTTGAAAGAAAATATCTGCACAGCTTATAGGGAGAAATCTCTCTTTGGCTGAACTGACAACTCATAGATGTCCGAACCATTATAAGGAGCCACAACTTGAAATAACTTTTCCGTAAGAGGCTGAGAATTTAATCTTTAACACTGATTTAATTTTTTAAGCTGATCAAATGATTTTTAATATAAAATCGTCCACTAAAAAGAAACTAGTAACTCCAGCTGTCCAATGAAATGTACTGTAGTAAAAAGTACATTTACTTCTGAAATGTAGCGGAGGAGAAATATTCAGTAGTAGAAAAGAGAAATACTGAAGCAAAGTACCTCAAAACTGTACCTAAGCACTGAAATTATTGTGGGCCTAAACAGCCTCCATTTAAGTATCTGTTAAATGGAAACATGCAAATGCACATTTATCATCAAATGTGGATCAGAGTTTTGTCATTCAAGGGGATCAAAGAGGTTTTATTTCATTAGGTGGTGTCATTCATCACACCCCGCTGCCTCACACAGGAACCACACACAGTCAGCTGAGCTATGAAACAAGCCTCACATAGATTTCCATAATCCCACAGTTCCCTTTGCTTCCCATGGAGCCATTCCCAGCATCAGAGCGCCGCTGCTCGCTGCCAGACTGCCCGGTGTGGCTGATGCGAGTCTGGCAACCTGTCAAGAAAATGCGGAGCAGCTCTCTGTCCCATCATGCAGCAGGACATGAGAAGTCAGTCTGTGCTGCGGGCATAAGGACGTAGTGTTCTCTAAGAAACCAGTAACCACCTCTCCCTCCTTCTCCTCGTCTTCTCTCTCTCACCACCTCTCACCAGCATCCCAGAATCTCTTTTTTTAAATGCTTGAAATTATGTAATGCATTAAAAAAAAATTGAAATGCTCTCTGAAGCGCCCTGTCTTCACTGATTCAATGGGCACACTATCATTGATGGCCATCTTGGATTTTGACAAACAAGTCCTTGTCCACTTTAAGTCACACTCAGCTCTCAAGGAGACAGAAACAGAGAGGAAGCAGAGGAGAAAAGGTCCGTGTAAAGTGTGCAGTGCTGCAACATTTAACTTAAAATATTCAGCAGTCAAATTAGCATATACACCTATAGAGAAGAGCTGGTTAAATGTGTGTACTGTGACTAAATTTAGCTACATGGCCAATTAAATGGTTAGAAAAAACAGGAAACTTTCCTTCATGTAGTTTCCATGGATGAAGAGTGTGTGCACAATCATCAGTGATGGATAATGAGGTGAACAGGTTCAGCAGGCGTCTCTCTGTGTTACTCACATTTCTTTCTTCCTCAACCTCTCGTGATCACTTTCTGCCACAGATTTCCTGAAAAAAAGTGGAGATATTTACTTTTATTATATCATATTAAACTCTGCCATGTTTACTGAAACTGAGATTGATCTTTATGCAAAAACTGCACCTACAAACTTCACCCCCCCAAATGACTGTCTGTATATATTAGTTACTTATCCCGTGTTATGTTGAGTTTGTGAAGAAAACGTTGTTTTTCTCACATGCAGTAAACAAAGAATCCAAAAACTGAAAAAATTCTTAAAAAATTGAAGTCATAGGGGCCAGAGTTTAACACCACCAAAACTTGAGCATAGCATCTCAAACAGCAGCTTTTGCCTACCAACTGTTGCTGCTTCCTCTGCAAATCTGCCTCCACCCCAGCTCCTCCTTTTCATGCTGTGTCTGACTTATCAATGTCATTTCTGTTTGTCATTGATGCTGCTCTGTTCTGTTCCCCGGCGGTCTTTGCCGCTGCTCTCCCCGCCTTAGGCTTTCCATGTAGGCGCATGGAAGGGCAGGGCAGTGTGCTCTCTCTGCATTAAGGCTTTCCTCGTATGCACGTGGAAGGGCAGAGATGTGTGCTCTCTCCCCCTTAGGCTTTCTGCATACACCCGAGGAAGGGCAGAGAGGCCCCAGAACAGAGCCATGGCACCAAATACAGTACTGCAATGAAAATAAAGTTCTGTTTGAAAAACTGATCCTCACTGAACTATATCAAAACATCTGTTACGAACTCTCACACAACTTGTGCAGTATCATCCAAGTCTCATGTATCCAGTTGCATGCTGAGTACTTTCCAAACACATGCATTTTAACTAAAAATTACTATTGAAAACTGAACTTAAAGAAAAACTTATCTATGCTCTCTTCAAAGCCAGACTCCATTGACAAAATCAGTAATTTTACCTGTCTCAGTACTGGAGCTGCTGGTCTACTGCTATATTAACAGTTAGTTTGCTTGTGTTTTTGTGTGACTTTTGTGTTTAAAGATTCAGTTTGGTCACACAATGACACAAAATAACTAACTGATCAAGGCAGCAGTAGACCAGCAGCTCCAACGTTCAGCGAGGTAGAATTACTATTTTTGTCAGCAGTGGCGTGCACAGACTTTTTGAAGGGCAGTGGCGAAAAGAAAAAAAGGGCACTTTAGTGTGCGTTTTGGCTCCCAAGAGGACACTTTAGCGAGCGTTTTGGCTCCCAGGAGGGCACTTTAGCGGGTGTTTTGGCTCCCAGGAGGGCACTTTAGCGTGCATTTTGGCTCCCAGGAGGGCACTTTAGTTTGTCAGTGGAGTCTGGCTTTGAAGAGAGCATAGATGAGTTTCACTTGCTGTTCAGTTTTAAATACGAAGCTTTGAGCAAAAAAAAAAATATGCATGTTTGATAAGTACTGAGCATAAAACTGGATATGAGACTTGGATTATACTGCACAAGTTGTGTGAGAGTTTGTAAACTGATGGTTTGATATAGTTTACTGTTGTTAAACACAGACCCCTGTGACCTCATCAGGGTTTTCTCCTCTTTTGATTCTTTGTTCACTGTGGAGGTATGCGAGAAAAATGGTTTTCTCCACAAATTCAACATAACTCGGGGTGGGTAGCTGAAGTATTCCTGTGATGTTTAAAGCTTAAAATAGTTGCTGTTATGACAGAGATGCAGGGAAGTGCGCATTAGTCAGGCTCGCCATTTGTCATGTTGGCCATGAAGCAAGAAGTCATATTTTACTAACAATGCACACAAAGCAGCACGCTCGTTATTTAATATAATTTTGAGGTAGTGGTATGATTTAAATTTTTTTTACAATTTTTTAACTTTTTATCTACATTTTAGAGAGCTGAGAATATTTTGCTTTTTCCACTCCTCTACATTTATTTGACACTGATAGTTTTCAGAGTAACAGTTTCAAAAGAAAACCTATGATGAGATGAGATTGATTTTCAGATTCTCTGTACAGTTGGTAACCTCCAAACTAGATTTCACCCTCTGTGACAGCATACCTGTAAAAAGTCTCATATCAGCCTCTGATGATTGAGGTTCAGCTTGTTTGGAAGGCATGATGATGATGATGATGATGATGATGATGATGATGATGATGATGGCCTCTTTCTAGGATCAGACTCTTATTTCACCAGGAAAATAACTGATGCTTTTTTGACACCTGGTTTGAAAAAATAATGGACTTTAGTGATGTCAATGGATATTATTTTTTAAATCCGGGAAAACAAACACTGCATGCACACCAATGACAATAACCAACATACTGTGCGTCTATAAGTCTCATATTGTGCATTTATCCTCCACCTGTCTCCTCTTTATCAAGGTTTCTTTGTTCTTACACTGCAAAGTATAACTGACAATACTATGATGATTCTCAAAAAGTGATGGTCAAATCCTTTTATGTGCCTTCAGGCTGAAATGAGAATGAAACTTGCAGCTGTCATCAGTACAGACGTCTTTGCATTAGTGTCACTGAGATGAATCCCTGCACACTTGGCAGTTCAGAGTGTGACTACAGCATCCTAATGCCCCCCAAGGCCACTTCAATCATTTCCTACAACTCAATAAAATATCAGCAGTCTCTTAAAGACAATCACACAATGATGATACAGTGCTCATCCATTTAATCCAGACCTGCTCAGCAGAGCGATCAGTGCGGCTCACACATCCACACTTATACACATTTATATATAGTGAGCGACTTCGGACTGCCATAAAGCGGCTATTCACCTCTACAGGGAGGCTGTAAAGAAAAAAATGTAGCCCTCTAATTTGATAAACTGCCAGAGACTGTGTCAACACACACACACACACACACACACACACACACACACAGCCCCCTTTCCTTAACGGATAGCAGGACGAGATGCCCAGCCAGGACTGGTTGAAAGAAGGCCTTATGACAGGAACACACACACACACGCATGCACGCACGCACGCACACACACACACACACACACACACACACACACTATATAGACAAGCAACCTTCCTATCAACAACTTGTGTAGCAACCAATCTGTGTAGGAATGAATTAAAGTGATTTCACAGATGCATTTAGTGACAGCTACATGATATGATAATATGGTATGATCTCATTATAATTCCAGATGTACAGAATAACTCATCTCTTGACAGAGTCGGTGCCCTCTGTTGGTCAAGGGAAGAACTTACAGGATTCACAAACACAAATGTTCTTACGCCATACAGCAGACATTTTGACTTGACATAGTACGACAAGCACAGGTGACAGTTCCCATTAGCGTCCCAGTAAGTTATTCCAGTGAGCCAGCATGCACAATGCCAAAGCGTCCCATAAGTGGAATGCAGCCATCATTGATGCTATTAAACACACCTGTGCTTTTCCTACTATGACAAGTCAAAATGTCTGCTGTGAAAAAAGTCTGTTCTCAAAGAATAATTTTATATTCAGCGATTTGGAGTCTTGTTTCAACATGACATTACACACATTTCTCTGTAACTTAGCATAATACCAAAATGTGACAAATTAAAGATATCCTATGCAGGATTTTCCCCACAAAACGATGTATAGACTCTTAGGAAGTAATCCTTCTCAATCATCACTTAAGATCCTCTATCAGTATGAGGCATATGTTTCTGCAGAGACTCATTAGGGTCCAGGCAGCTAAGCTGCCAGGACACTATTGTAATCCTAGGTATTCTTCTTCTTTCTTCTTTCTTCTTTCTTCTTTCTTCTTTCTTCTTTCTTCTTCTTCTTCCGAGGAAATCATACTTCTTGCTAAATAAATCTTCAATGTTCATGAAAAAAGGACAAAATTCTAGAGTCATGGTAGATGATGTGTGGCAAATTTCACAATTTTATCTCAAAACTGAATTTTGACAGCATTTTGAATTTTGCTCTAATGTGAACAGTTGGAGTCAATGTAAAAATGGCAATTTTAAACATCAGTTTTTCACTTACAGAGCAAATCAATCATTGTTACAAACAAATTACCAACATCTCCATGCTGTCTAGATGCAATGTGTGTATTTTCAGATTTTTGTTTCGATAACTGAATTTTTTACAGTGGTTTGAAATCTGCTTTTCCATGCATTGACGGCTGCTAAACCTGCACGTCTGGCTTAGTCAATTTGTGAAGCTACACATGAATTGTCAATGACTAATTAGCTCAGTGAGACAGAAATTGATTCTTAGTCTCACAGGTTGTCAGTTCAAGCCTCAGCTGATGCAAAAGGTAGATTGTGTTGCTAAATTCCTAAATGTCTTCTGCTTGTTGCTCAGAATTGCCTAAAAGTGCCCGGACCCGACCCATCGCTGCACAGCAGCTATAATTTTCTTCTTATTTATTTTCTGGGTTTGGGACATTTGTGGGTGTCACATTCACACCTACCTACCTATCAGAGGGAAAACTTAACAAACGTAGATCAGAAGGTGTTAATGAGTTGTTTTATGTATATCACCAATATGTAAATTATATACTGTGACCTTTACAGTCACCAGATCTCCACCCAACTCAGTAGGAGATTTTGGAGCCATGTGTCATACATCTGTCTGCACCACCATCATCCAAACACTAAATGGGTGAATATCTTTTTGGAAGAACATTGTTTCATCCCTCCAGTAGAGTTCACGAGACTCAGAAAATCTTTACCATTTAGGAGTACTGAAACTATTCAAACAAGACCTTACAAAACACTTGTATGTTAGGTTTTTTTATGTGTAGGTTTAAAAAAAAAATGGAATTAAAAAATGTATTATGTAGGGTTTCAACAATGCTTGAAGTGTAACATCAAGTATGAGAATCATTTTCAGGTTTGTGCCTTCTATTTTACATTTAGCCACAGAGGTGAACTCATCCTCATGTTTTGAATGAGCAGCTTCATTCTCTGTGTATTTTTACAGATACGTAAATATAAACTAAAATGTACTCTTGCTTGGAACAGTGAGAGGACAGTACGTTTGACATTAAAAAAAAACAACAACTCACAATCACTGTATACAAGCAGCCACAAACTGCTAAACTGAGAGTGTCTATTTCAGGCACGTTTTAAAGCACAGGAGGGAATGTTCTGGCATCTACAGGATGTTGACGTTTCTCCAACTGGACCCCAGGATGTTCCTGAGACGGGACATCTTAAATGATATAAACTGTCCATTATGTTAAATATACAGAGAACGTCTCCTCTGTGTGTCTCATTGTCAAACTCGTCTACCTGCCTTTCTTCTTGTCTGATATTTCTCATATTTATCTGCTGACTTATCGCTCTGTACGTCTAACAACCTGTGTGTGTGTGTGTGTGTGTGTGTGTGTGTGTGTGCTGATTTACAGTCTGCAGGGTGTGCAAAATCAACTTAAACAAGTTCCACTCTGTGAACTGTGGAGATGTTTTATGTCAGAAACTCTGATGTGAACACCACTGACATTTATATGGTAATACATATTTAATATAGAATATTTGCAATTGCAAATTAGGTGGTTGTGTACAACATGGGTGTGTGTGTGTGTGTGTGTGTGTGTGTGTGTATGTATGTATATGTGCATTTACATGCACCCGGGTACTGGCTGTAAATTCATACTCATAGTTTCTAAATCTGGATGTGTACATCTGTGTATTTAAGTACCTGTGTGTGTTTTTTATTTCCTGACTTCCATATTCAAGGGTGCTATCAGCTTGTTTTTTGGGACATTATGTGCATGTCATAGAAGGAAGAATTCTATTTTAAACCATTAAAGTGCACTCAGCAGAGTGCAGATCTCCTCCAGGTGACCAAGCGCCCCCCCCCCCGGGCTGATCGCAGCTACTCCACACATTTCTTTTAATTCCAGCAAACGTGTTTCAGAAGCTCCTAGATGCTACAAAAAAAACACACTTCGTGTTTTTTTGACAGAGCCACAGCATAGCTGAATTTTGAAAAGCATTTATTTGAGTCTGTATTCTGTCAACTGCAGCACAACAAAGTAGGAAATAACAACAGTAAACAAAACTAAAACAAAAATAAGCTACAAAACTGGGCAGGCAAAAGTCTCCACTTCTGAATCGCTCCCGCCCTAGTGTGGTATGACAGCGTATGGCAGACGCAACAAAACCGCCTCGCTGGTATCGGATATAGAGTTCATCGCAGATATAAGATCAAACTTTTCTATGGATGTCTGTTTCTGAGACAAGATGAAGGTCAAAATGTGGCCTGTAAAAGACTTGGTAACACTTTTTGTTGTTAGCAGAGATGATTTCTGGAAAACTTGTGGCCAATACTGTCATAAGAGGAGTGAGGAGTAAGCAGTTAATGACGTATGAAGCCATCAATGAAACAGGTTATTTAACACTTATGAATCACTGGAACACGAGGTCCTTGAACATACAGTCATAAATGCACACATAAAATATGAAGCTGATTGGATGAGGAACTAAAGGAAGATCATCTAAATCATTAGGATTCATTATCGGGGACCATAAACGTCAAATGCTAGTTCACACTACACGACTTAGCCCATAGTAGCAGCTGTCAAGACATGTCAATAAAAGATGAGAATTTCAAGGTTCCAGAAGTGGTAGAGGGAAGTCAGGGGACCACCAGTGTCTGCCCTGTTCAGTTCGATCGATCTCAAGTTCTGTTGCCTCCTAAGTGCGGTTTGTTTGGGCAGGTGTGAACACAGCAATCACACTCAGGTGCGCAAAACAAAACAACCAGGCCGAGACCTTCTTGAAGAGGTGGTCTCAGTCCGGTAAAACAACCAGGCCGAGACCTTCTTGAAGAGGTGGTCTCAGTCCGGTTACAAACGAACTCTGGTGCCGTTCGTTTGTGGTGAGAACGAGTTCCGACCTGGATCCGAACNCTCCTAAGTGCGGTTTGTTTGGGCAGGTGTGAACACAGCAATCACACTCAGGTGCGCAAAACAAAACAACCAGACCGAGACCTTCTTGAAGAGGTGGTCTCAGTCCGGTTACAAATGAACTCTGATGCGGTTCGTTTGTGGTGAGAACGAGTTCCGACCTGGATCTGAACCAAGTGCAGTCACATGACACATTGTTTGGGTTAAACATGAGCATGTTACAGTTACAACCATGAAAGCCTGTGCAAACTACTATCTTAGTTCATTTGATTAGTGTTCAGATATTTTAGGCTGGACCAAAGTCTTGGACCAACACAGACTGACATAGCCATGCTGCTAGCATGGCTAAGAATGTTAACTGTGCTATAATTTTGTGTTGTGGTGTGATTAACATGACCTACTGTGAGGAAGCCAAATCCACAACAATGATTTTGTCTTCATATGTTTATCTCTGCATACTGTCCATGCAGCTGTGTGTGGCGTCTTTCTGTGAGCGTGTGCACACAGTCTGTGGGTGTGTTTGTTTGTGAACAGAAAGTGCATCAACCCATCAACCGAAACAGACGTCTCAGCACTTTAGTTGAGCTTGAAATTTGTCACCCTGAAGAAAAAGCCTCAGTCTGGTTGGTCCAACCTGACTACCTGTGTCAGCAATATTCCAGCTTGTTTCCAGCGTGCGGCGGGCTGCTCATATTTGGATCATTTGAGGCGGAGAAGAGAGAAAACACAAGCGTCTCTGTGTTGACCTCCACTCTGAGAGGTCTTTCAGGTGGACTCTGCTCCCTTGTAAGTCAAGTCTGCACTCGCTGAGACTGTAAATGAGCTGAAGTCAGTCGCTACAAGAGATGGTTTGGGTGTCCACAAAGGCACACTGAGAAACACACACACACACACTGAAATACAGAAGGAACAATTTTGGGTGAATGTCAACTCAAGTTAACTCATAAAACAAATTAACCCAAGTCTTCATTTTTGTGAGAACAAAAGGGTCATTCATGCTCAAACTGGTATGCTATATTGTATAAACCAGTGAGCGGCAGGATTTCACAGTCATTAACTATTAAACATTATTGATTTTGTGAGTCAGCTCAACACCGTAACCATACACACAATTTCTTTACGACCCAGACTGTGAAAACAGATTACATGTCTGTTTCTGGAGACTCATTGTGTGCCTTAATATATAGTTAGCCCAACACATAAAACCTCTACAATCAACACTTTTAACAACCTCAGAGCAATTTCAGGCCAATGACACTGTGACACACTGGAGGGCTTATTCCTGCAGCCACAGACATGGAGGGTTCAGTTCAGAATTAGTTTTAGCCTCTTGTTCTGATGAGTACCACATTAACACCAAACTACAGCTGCGTATTAAGATATCGATCTAAAATCAGAACTTTTATTACATTTGTGTATGATATAGAAAAGTCGTTTAAAGCCCTTACCATGAAAAGATGGAAACTCAAGCAAGATTTTTGAACAAACAAGACCAAAAGTCAAAAGCAATCCCCTGAGGTTGTAATGTTGCTTAAACCCTACAGTACAGAAGTGTTACCATTCCTACAGCCTTACCGGTGAGGCTAAAGATGTTAATTTTTACCCAAGGGTGGGGAAAGATATCTAACTGGCTTCATTACATCCAAAAGGGTTCATCCTCTGAGCAGCATGAATGTGCATTTCATCACAATGTGCCCAATAGTTTTTGATATTTCTTGTGCTCCGGAGGACAGATTAGGGGCTCAGAAAGAAGAACAAGGGTTCATCCTCTGCAGACCAGGAATATCTTCTGCATATCTCATGTATACAACAAAAGATTTGCCCAACACGATGAAACGTCAGAGGATTCCCAAGAAGAATTTCCGCTTGCTGACAGTTTTTGGAACTCCGTGACAAAAGCCCCAGATCAGAGGCAGATAAGCATCGGCTTGGCATCGCAAATCAGCGCTCGAGACCTATGTGTGAATTGTTCAAAGACAAGAGCCAAGAGGCTAACTGATGCATTGCAGACCCTACCTGAATATCTGGCATGCTAAAAATCTGGGCCTGTTGGTGAGCTACAGCCAATGAGACATGAGATGAGAACATAGACAAGGACGGAGCGCTGCAGTGCTGTCCAAGGTGTGTGTATGTTTGAGAGGGAGAGAGGGGGTGACAGAGAGAAGGGAAGAGAAGGTGGAGGGTGGACTATTGCCATAGATGTATTTCATGCAATGTCTCTGTAAGTTATTGATCGGAACGCTGCTTTGTCACTTTTGATCTGCTCGCCCTAACCCATGATATTTTCTAGACACATGGGTTGGGGTGCGTGACACACTCACTGGGGATTCCTCCTGATGAAAGGTCTTGTAGAGTTTAAGCCCCAGTCAACAGTCAATAATGTAGTGCGAAAAACCACGTGAAATGACAGGCAGCCTTTTGCGATTGTCAGAATGCTCATGATTTGTTCACAACTTAAGTTTCATGCTATCAATTGATCAAATAAAAATCACTGCTTCATTACCTGGCAGCTAGTGGCGCTGTGTACCCTAATGTTTGCAACCCGTGCCCCTACCCTGTCAGTCTGTACTGATAGAGTAGCAGTAGCAAGCTTCGCTGCTGGACTTCAGGTGTCATTGCACTTAACTGGAAACTCCAGCTCAGTCAGTGAAAGTCTCTAGGGTGCTTGCTCTATGTGCCACACAATGCACATGGAGAGCCGATTATCTGGGTAATTTCATACCATGGAAATAGAGCTTTTTTGGCTTCGTGCCCCACTGAGGAGGAACTTTCATATGAAGGAACGGGATCCCATTTTCAATGCTGTATCCAGGTCTCATACGACATCCATGCCTACCCCTCTATCCCAGCAAGAATCGGAATACCCTTCTCTGTCCCACTGGTGACTCCACCTGACAACAGAAATTATGAGAATGTATAGCACTGGTTGGTTCAAGAGACAAGCTGAGCTGTAGATGAAGTTACCTTAAATAGTCCAACTAAAAGGTAAAAGCAACTGGACTAACGGGTAGTTTAGATTTATATTGTTGGCATTTATAGTTTACCTTTTAACAAACTGGGCCAGATTATGAGCATAATACAGTTTCTGTGATCCTCACAGATGACTCAGTATGTGTGAGAATGAGCAACTCCCTTTTGAGAGAAACGTGACACAGTAGTAGTGTATACAGTGTATACAGTGGAAAAAATGGCCACACTCTCCAAGACTCAGCCTAGATACTGTTCCTTTGTCTGACATTTAATTTTTTCTTTCATGGGAGCAACTGTAGGGTTTGGCTTACCAACAGCATTGGCTGCCTTCACCTTGAGAGTGACACACTCAAAGATCATGTCTGTCTGAGATCACTGCAGGAGAAATGAGTTACTCTGTGGTTATTAGAGGGATTTTCCTACTTACTAAACTATGGTGCCTGTGGGTGGTTGGCTCATTGGTTCTTGGAGTTTTGTCACTAACTGCTGCTTACGCTTCTTTTTACCATCCTATAAAACAAATTTTGAAGGGCTTTTGGCCTAAAGATTATGGATGCATTCTGGCAACTCAACGAACGCCATTTGGAATCCCCAGACTTGCTGGCTTGGACAGTGGGAAACACTTCTTCCTCTTCATCTTGTGATGAAGTTTGCAACAGCTTTCCATTGAAGCTTCTCAGCTGCCAGTGTGAGCAGTTTATGGTTATACAGGCCATATAACTTTGAATGCTCATGAGAATGTAACCATGCAAGCTTTTCTCTTTAAAGAAATAGATGTTTGGAGATGGTGTGGTGTAAAAATGATCTGGTGCCCAACTTTGTGTGCTGCTCTTTCAGATATGTTACCATGCAACAGCTGATTGACATGAATGATGGTGAGTAAACCTGATGTTTCTATTTCATCTGTGTCCAGCTGCTGGATAAACATTGAGTCTGCAAATAAGCACGAAATTAGAGCAAATCGGCTGCTAATACTTTCTGCTTTGAAGATGTAGACGGTAAGTGTGCGTCAGTGAGTGCAGGGAGCACACAGCCAGTATTTACACCTCTGAATAGAGTTTGGTGGGAGACGAACAGGAGACACGCCTTCCCTCAACCTCAGGCCAACATTAGCATGTTTAACTTTAAACTGAATGCACACAGACACCAGCAGCAGACACATGTGGCAGTATACAGCATGGGCACGCTGAAACGTGAGAGCACATGCACATCAACACGTGCTCACACAAGCAGTCACACAAACATACCTCATGATTTTTGCCTCTAATCAGCTACTTTGCAAACACACAAGTACGGAAGGTGAGAACTCCCATGCTTGCAATATATAAATATTAGGGCTGTCAATCGATTAAAATATTTAACCGTGATTAATCACAGGGCCAGTCTTGACTTCCATACACAATTACTCAAACAACTGCATTAACCTCTTGATATTTTTTTTTAGCACAAACACTTAACACATATTTAGCATTCTCTAACATTATTAGACAGATTTGCACTTGTTTTCTTGGTTGTTCGTTTTTGTTTGTTTGTTTTTAGTGCACTTGGCATTTAATTGCCTTTCCAGACAGCACCTCATCCCTGATTGGCTGGAATGAGTTTGTTAAAATCATGGATGCACTGTCAGAACTCTTCTTTAACACATCCATAATAACAATACATATCACATAATTTAACATAATTAAAGTCAAGGAGTAACCCCCATTAAAATTCAGGGTACAAGGAATGTAAATTGTAAGTAACCACAACAATGGTCATCTTCCCTTAGAAGATGGATGACATGACAGCTCCCCAGAAGTGAAGCCAAAACACCTCAATCGCCCCCTGGTGGTTGGCTGCAGTACAAGTCATTATCCCCGCCTCCCTCAGTGGATGGGACATGGGCCGAACTAAAAGATACAAGTTCACATCAAAGACATTTTTCCCAAAGACTCAAGTTTCTGTCATTTTAAGCCCAGTATACACTGTGCGATTTTGGGCTGTCCCAGACGAAAGATGACCGAAGTGAAAGAAACGTGGTTATATCTTTGGTTGTTGCTCTAAAACAGTGGTGCTATATCGCACACTTAGAGAGGTTCAAGGATGGCCGTTGTCACGGTCTTGCAATCAAAGACAGCCTGGGATAAAATTCTGACAGTGTCAGAAATTTGGGATGATCATCTCCCTGTATGACTGCTGTTACAACCTACGTCTACTAACCAACCGGATGGTGGGAACTCGATGTCATGGAGATTGCTACTGTGCAGACTCTGGCTCCAAATCATATCAGCGGAAGATGGCAGTGGCCGTACTTGAGATATCTTGACTTTATTTTTGTAGCTTTTATTTATTTTGAAGTGCCGTTTCTTGCTGTAGAGTGAGTAATTAATGGACAGCTATTTGACAGAAACGCAAACTAGCTTGACTACATGGCCAAATGCAAGTATGATGCTGAATGTATTAAACTGTGTGGACCGATTGAAGAGCACTGATGACTAAGGAGAAATCTGGACCCAGTGGCTGGACCAGTTGGGAGCCACTGGTTTAACTGACTACAAACAAACTAAATGGCTGCCTTTAATGGACAGGACAGCCAAGTGTGAAGGGGGGTGGGGATGACATGCAGCGAAGGGCCACAGGCTGAACTGGAACCTGGGCCGCTGCGGCAACAGCCTTGTACATGGGGCGCCTGCTCTATCCGCTAATCCACCGACACCCCAATGGCTGAATATTTGAGAATATAGTTATGTTTGTCAGTAGTAAGCGGCCATGGTATGGGCTTTATGATTTATTAGTATGGTAGATTTCCATAACCCTTGCATACTGGGACTTATTTATCATACACAGTACAGAGACAAAGCTAGACAATGACAAACAGTGGACCAAGTACTGCAAATCATGGTCTATTTCATTTACTGTTGTGTTTTCAGGCAGCATTAACTACAGAATCGAATAAGGTACACTTGTATTGATCCCAAGTAAGGAAATTGAAAACTTGCAATCTGACACACTGTCAGTCAATCAAAATGCTGTAGCATTAGCCTCTATTAGAATGTGAAGATCTACAACCACCGCCACAGGCTGTAAGTGCTGAAGTAGCTACAGGCATGCCATAGATAGACAGATTTGGAGGGTATAATAAGCACGTATTATAAAATGCATCTGACCTACTGTTTGCTATTACCAGAACCCATAGAGCCATTCTGCAAATTCACTTCTGGATATCAAAATCAAAAGACTGTAAGTTGAGATGTACTGGTTTAGATTACACACGTGCTGTAAGTGCAACAGGTTAGACCATATGTGTGGATGTGTGTTAAAGAGAAATCATGTCACAAGCACCTCTAACATGTAGTTTCCACCCTGATTGTGTAATGTAATTAATGATTTTTTAATACTATATTATAAATAAATATTTTTGTCAACATGCGTATCAACCTATTAAAGTTTTGGAACTATTTTATTGCCTTTACAGGTTATATACAGCATTGTGTGTGTGTGTGTGTGTGTGTGTGTGTGTGTGTGTGTGTGTGTGTGTGTGTGTGCAGCAGCATGTACTGTATCTCCATTCAGACCTATCTGACCAATAACTGCAGAAAGACTGATACAATCTGACATTGCCCAGGAGCAGCAGGAAACCTTTCTTCTGCTTTGACTTTGTCTGATTCTGAGCTTCGGGTTTGATATGCAAGGCTGTTTGTATGACCTCACCAACTGGCAGGAGAGGATCATATCCCTCCCTCTCTCCCTCTCGCCCTCCCTCCTTTCCAACATCTAAATCTGTGGTGGAGTTTGAATAAAGCTTCTTTCTGCTCTCCTACTCAGGCAGGAGTGAGAGGCCCCTGGAGTCGCTGGCACTGGGAGCTTTGGAGCATCAACGGTACGTTTCCGACTCTCAACTGGAGTCCCCAACGAGGAATATTGTGCAGGGGTTTTAGGGGATAATCTGACACTTCTTCATTCTCTGATTGGGGGCACAGATATTGGTTGCGGTATTGTACTCAGATGTCAAAGCAAAGGTAACTGTTTGAAGTTTCTTTTTTGATATCAAGCAGTGATGATCTCTGGGAAGTTACATTAGACATAAGGTGAGTTTTCTTGCTCATGGTGCTGTGGGAGTTGAGATTTATTTGCTGGAAGTCTGGTTTGGTTTCTGAGTTTTGCTGAGTTGACTTTAGTGAGGTGTTAAAGGAGTCAGCTGCTTTTTACAACTAAGTGATTGCTGATGTTTGATTTGCTCGTGCACTTTCTAACTTTGTGCTGCATGTGAGTGTGTACTGTGGCTAAAATAAGAGTTTTAAAAGTAGGAATTTGTTAAAACTTTATGTGAAATATAGAAATTAATTACATTTATTAGTCAGTTTGCATTCTGGATGGCTTTCATGGATGGAGAGTGGCATGTATGAAACTGCATCACGTTACTGAACCATCACAGTGACTCAAGGATTTGTGGTCTAAAACTTAATGGCTGTGACTCCTTAAAATGAAGTGATGTCTACTTGTGACCCCTCGTCACTGGTTGCATATGTTGACTAATTCAAGCCACTTGTATCAAAGAGCAATTATTCTTCTCTTTTTCTATTCCTTTTATAATTTGGGGGGCCTGAAAAGGTAAAGTTGTCCAATAATTCATGAGCAAAAAGCAAAGATTAGAGGAAAGTCTGCAAAGGAAGTACCTTTTTCTGCTCTTCTATCATGTAATTGTCTTTGCAACCCCTCAGATTTATTTCACGACCCCTAGTGGTGTCCTGACATCCAGACTGGGTACCACTGATGTCGTTATGTGGATTAAGACATTAAAATGTGCAACAGCGCACGCAAATCTTTACAAATATCTGCTGATTGCTGTCACAAACTCATATCATCTGTTTCAAACTGGTAAAAGACCTCAAGTCTTAAATGGAAGGAGAAGAAAAATGTTATTTCTGTCAAATTCAAGCATCTGAGCAGCAGAAAACTGATTATTGGGGAAACAATGTTACTTCTTGCAATATAGGAAAGAGTGATATTGTCAAGAGTGACATCCTGTTACTATGGTAGCATGAGGCTGTTTGAGCGCACGTTGTGAATTGTAATTTTGGGATGTTGGACATGAAAAAACAATCGATAAAGGGTTCATTGAAAGCTAATATCTTTATACTTCAGCAAATTTTTAAGTTACTAAATTAACATTTGACACCTCAGATAGTGTGTGTGTGCTTGTGTATATGTTTGACATGTTTAACTAATGCTGCTCAAGCACGTCTTTGTACGTAGGCATGTATTAATGCACCTTCAAGCACCTGTGAGTATGAATTTTCCCCCTCCACCCATTTAACTGTACATGAGTCTGTGTGCGTTCTCAAACACAGGTCTTACAGTATGTGTCACTAGCGACATATGTACACACACTCCTGTGCGTTTTCTTTACCAGAGGCATCGGACGTGCCCTCCCTCACATACCCGTGGTAATCTATGAGTGTTGGTCTGTGTTTCTGCGTGTGTATGCGTATCAATGTCAACTCTGTTCTTGTGCTGAGGGACTCTGGAGGGTTGGAGGAGAGTGGGAGGAGGTGAGGCTCCCTAGGATGCCCACCTTTGTTTACCTTGGCAGGGTCGCAACCCCCAAGGCCCTGCGCCTGTACGCTGCTGGAACAGACCAAGGCCTTATTGCCCTCTACCTCAGCTGGGAGCGGAACATACCACAGCGGCCGAACAGGGGAGCAAGCAGCCACCCCACCGACTGAATGGGCACAGTGTGGAGAGAGGGCTGATTGGCTTGACCTGGCCCGGTGTGGCTTGCTTATGAATGCTGGTGCACGTTATGAAGTGGCCACAGTTTAAATGATGCATTTAAAGAGAGCCGAGGGTCTGTTCAATGATCGCATAGTGAGCAATAAGCAGTCGAGGTTTTGGTTGGCTCACTCTGGGAAATGGGGTGACTTCTGCTGGCTCTCTCTGTGTTAATACATTGTGAGAGTGAGAGTACAGGTTTGACTGCTAACTCGTCATTGCTGTCTTTATTCATTCTTGGGATGCCCACCTCGACTGTGACATATGGTATTGTGATTTAATGTTAAAGAACATATGAGACCAGAAAATTATAGCACTAATAAATTACTTTTTCATGATATCCTCCATATCTACACATTATCATGAACTGTCAAGAAAAAATACACAGCAAAAGACTTTAACTTTTTTTCTCTGGTTGAATTTCACCACTTAAGTTCAGTTTCATCATCACTAATGGGTGTAGTTGGATGCGGCCAAAGGTGTGCTCTGTTGCACCTGTAACTACACCCAATAGTGATGTCACATCGTACTGACACACCCTGGAGCACACTTCTATATCACTGCACCAAGCTGAGAAATTAAGGCACTGGGGTCCACAAAAGCTGCAGTTGGAGGCTTTCACATCGGGGACCCAGGCCCAGATCGGAGAACACTTAACCACAAAGTCCAGTCTGTTTGATTTATGTGAATGCTGAATATGCGCCATAGTCCACTTGAAAAGGTGATCTCGAGTACAGTTCATGTGTACTTGGGTTCACTTTGCATCAGATGTGAAATCCAACGACTAAAAACATGGAAATGGACTGCTATTTAACGCAAGTACCAGCTGGCAAGTGGCGTTTCAAAGGCATTCTCAATGACTAGCGGCATTGAGAGATCACTGCCAATCTCATCCTCTTAACCAGAGGTTCCCAACTGGTGGGTCACGGTCCAAAATTGGGTCGTGGGTCCATTCCGAATGGACTGCAAGTGACTCGCAAATGTATCAAGTTTGTAAAAAATACACTTTATTTTGAAGTACACTGAATTCACGACACAGAGCTTTTATTCTGAAGTGCTGTTTCCTGCTGTGGAGTCAGTGACTAACGGATAGCTACTTGACAGAAACAGCAAACTAACTCGATGACATGTCCAAACGCAAACATGACACTAAATTTATTGAACTGTGTGGAGAAATCTGGACCCCATGGCTGAACCAGTTGGGAACCACTGCTCTTAACTACACAGCCATGCATGATAAAGTAGGAAGGCAGGCAAGACAGGCGTTCTTGACTTTGTCTCCAAAATATAAACCAGTAGGCATGATGTAAAGGTTGACTCCACTGTATGGGCTCATGATTTTGCAATTCAACCCAATCAACAGAAAAAATGTTGGCATTGTACGTTTCTACAAACCACAGATACGTTACGTTTGTACATTATTTTGAAACGCCACGTTTCTCATCTGCAGTTTGGCTGGCGTCCATCCACCATCCCCCACCCCATGTCATGACAACACAGTTGACAGGCAGGTCCAGCAGAATATACATTTTTTTCCTGAATATTTTTCAGTTTAAAAGATCATAGATGGGATGCTGAGTAACTAACGAGGTAGAGCAGACACCCAACGTACTAAGGCTGTTGTCCCCGCCACAGCAGCCGCACACTCGATTCCAACCTGCGGCCCTTTGCTGCATGTCATCTCTTCCCTTCACTATTAAAGCTGTCCTATCAAAGAAAGGCAAAAAAAAAGACCAAAAAAGTAATCTTAAAAGATTGTTGATTAGCCAATTTTCTTCACTTGAATTTTTGAATGATACCAATTTCTTCCCTTGCAGTAGCATAAATGGACCACTGGAGGCATTAATTCTCACTTTTATTTTAGCACATTCACTCATTAAGTGATGTCTTAATAAAGAATAAAGTTCACGGAAAATTGTTGTTGGAAAATAATTTAGAGAAAATAGAAATGTAATAATACTCCAGATAATTTAGGAAAAGTTAAAATAACATACTAACAAAGTGGAAAGAATAGAAAAGAAAGTCTGAGAATAAGCCAGAAAATCTGAGGTAAGGAATTACACCCAAAATGTCAGTGAGTCACAATACGTCATCACAAAGAGGTCTCCTGGGGTGGACTGATCCCACAGACTGATAATAGAAGTATAACAGTGTGTGGTTATTCCAGGCTGGATTTGTTCATCTGTCTACATATGCTGTGTGGTATTTTCTGTTTCCTCCCAAACTAGGCAAACATTCACTTTCAGACTGATCTGAGACAGCAGGGCAAATATTAGTCCTACTGTACTGTATGAACTGGATCTGTGGAACTCTGGGAATGTTAGCTGCGCCCACACACATACACACACACACACACACACACACACACACACACACACACACACACACACACACACAGTCGTGCAGTCTGTAGTACACACACAGACATACAGTATATTCAGTCTACCAGTGTGTTACAGTGAACATATTGTATATGATTGTGTTTTGTTTATACTGAATCACTTCAAAATCAAATCATTTAACCATTAGGGACTTCATTTTTTGTAAAAACACTGGCGTAAACACAACGCATAACCGACCATATGACAAACATAATTTGACAACATATAGCCTAGTGCAACTTAAAATAGTGTCCACCTTGAACTTACAAGGTCACTGCGTTTCTCTTATAGCCTTTCACCAGGCTGCCAACCTCAGGTCAGCCACTGCAAACGCTTGGTGGCTGTGAGCTCCAGGTTTATTGGTTGTAAATGTCTCAGTGTGGCTGTTTGGAATGAAGTGAGTGCATTCTGCAGCCCGTCCTGGGGCTTGTGAACGCAGCACAATGAGGGTTCAGTTGGGACTCTCAACGGTTTCGTACGTGTGGACTGAGCTGCACGTCACAGCAGTGGAAAGCTGAGAGAAAATAAGCACTGTGGTAATCAGGTTTTGACAGATGTGGGTTTGTGATAGCTGATGTTTGTGGACTAAAGTTGCCAGTTGCTAATATTTACTGATGTTTGTGGTCACATTTGATTTTAGGGAACAAGAAAATGGCGATTAAAAAAGCAGCATTTAAACCATACAGAGCTATATTATTACTTTTTTGAGTGTTAATAATTCTTTATGGATCATTGGCCTCTAAATAAAAAAAAAGTCTACAGCCATGCTGCCTTTGGTGCTTTGAGCTAAATGCCAAAGCCAGCATGCTTACATGCTCACAATGACAAGGCTAACATGCTGATGTTTAGCAAGTATGCTTAAATGACTGCTGTTTATGATTTAGGGGGGTCTCTTGGCAGAAATGGAATATAATATTCATGTTTCCATTCATGTAAAATGACCTGAAACTAAGAATTGTTAGCCTAGAAAGAGCCCTTATCTACATCCCTATCTACATAGGGAGCAGGTTGTCTACCTTGGAGCCCGCCATGTTGCATCAATATGGTGATACAGTAACCGGACAAACCCAACACTGGCTCTAGAGAGGGCCTCCCACGTTTTTATGCTGAAATGGCAGCTTGAATTTGTAGAACAAATGCATCTCAAGGCCACTGTAGGTTCTCCTCAAGCAGCAACCTGCAGTTCTGTGAATGGCCACTTGAGGCTGGCTCTGAAAGCGAGTCAGTCGCCATAGACCCCCATGTTAAAATGTTTGGTTTTGGTCTCTGTAGCTAATTTCCCCTCTCATGACAACTGTATGGGCGGTGAATTTTTATGTAACTCACCCATTTACATTTTATTGAGGCTTAAAGTTAAGCATAATTAAGGGTGTGGCCATTTAGAGTAATGGGCTGTCTGCGAGGCATCACCAAAGTCTATGATTTAGCTCCACCCTCTTTCACTTCTGATCAATCCAAAATGGTGATGGCCAAAATGCCAAATTTGAGGCTTCAGAACAGGAGTTCACGAACCGATTCATGACGTTAGGGTGGTTACACCCTCTTCTTTTACACAGTTTATGGGTCTCCTACAAGTTTGGAATGGAGGTGATGAGGGGAGGGATATTCAGTTGGTTGCAATCTGCAATCTCACCACTAGAGGCCACTAAATCCCACACACTGCTCCTTTAAGATGTTTACCATCTTCAGTTAGCATGTTAGCATTCTAGAATAATCTCATTAGCAGTAAACCCAAAAAGCACAGCTGAAGAAGGGAAAGAGTTTTGCAGGAATTTGGTCATAAACTGACCAATCAAAATTTCGACCTGATGATGGTGTCAGAGGAAAAGTCAGGAGCTCACCAGAGTCACTGGGATTCATCCTCCAGGCAACATGAATCTTTGCACATGGTGACAATTGAAGTGGTTTTAAAAATGTTTCAGAGTTGTCGTCCCTAGAGCCATGCCCCTAATGTAGCAAAATGAGAACTCGCTGACTAAAAGCACAAATAGATTTAAACTTCATAGCAGTTTTCACACAGGAAATCTGGCTTATAGCATGGCATAAACAAACACACACATATACTGGCAAGCAGATGTACTCTTACTCCAGCTGTTACCAAAGAAACTATACCAATAGTGAGAACAATTTGACAGCAGCAGCATTTTCATACATGCTTAGACACTAAAAATAAACTGTATGCAGGCAGACAAAGAAACAGTTAGTAAGGTGGAAAAAAAGTCTAATTTCAACACTCATTTCTTCATTAGGTTTTCACAAATGGAAAAGCATTTGCGATGAATGAATCATACTTCTCCCTCTAAGCCTGAACTTAATTTTAGCACTAAAGACATTTCCTGTGCCCAGAGACAGAGAGGCTTTCATTCCTCAGCGAGCATGTATGGTATTTCCAAATGATACTAGAGACTCTTGATGTCCGCTTTCCATTTTAGTCAGTCAGGCTGACGTAATAACCAAATGCACCGAGTGTCCAGGATAACACGGAATATGACTGTAAGCATACACGAGCTAGGAAAAAAACACAGTGGCATTCAGGGCTAGAGGAAATGATAAAAAACCCACTTATTCACTCTAACACTTACTTCACTGTTCATTCAGGGCAGAATTTCTGGAACAGAAAAGTAGAAAGTCTGCATCACTTCAGATTCCCTCTACATACTCTGTTTACTCTTTGATTATGCTAATTTTAGCCAACTTCTTGGCTCGAAAAGGCCAAATATCTTTCCTTTCTGTCATTAATTATGTTGCCCGCACAAATTTAATTTCAGTGTCATCAATTTGGATGTTTTTCAGGTAACGATGACCCCCCTGCTTCTGCTGTGTGTGTCCTTGCCCTTCATCTCGGCAACAGTTTTGTTTGAGCTCGAGAACCATGACGGTGAGTGTGATTTTATTAGATGGATTCTTATCTTCATCATCATCATGTGAAAATTAAAAACCCGTCTCCAGACCCAAACCTGACTATTTGAGGACAATAAGAAATTAATATTAAGCTGTATTATAAAAAGGTAGGCGTCAGCTGTGTTACTATCTTTTGTGATATCTACAATCTGATTAGAACTTAATTAAATATGTTGCTGATGTATTGGCTGAGTCACACTTTTTTTATTTATTTATTTTGCTTTTTTCGTCACACCTGCAGAACTACTGTCTTTTTGGCTTTTTTTCAAATTACTTTCTTAGTAATTTCCAGAGATTAAATATGCCCCCCAAAAATGACAAGCAGTATTAGAATAAAGTATGATTAAGCAATGTGTTTTCAGGTCAACTCTTGCTCAGTTGGTAGTGTAAGTTGTTCATTCATTTTAGGTAGAGTTAGCGGATCAATCTCTGGCTCCTCGATCTTGTCTGTATTTCAAGTGTCCTTGAGCAAAAGCCCATAACGGATACTGCCTTATATAGCCGTTTCCTCATGTGAACTTTGGATAATGTCTGCACCTGATTTCCCTGACATTGTCCGGAGTTTCCTCTTCGAGTCCGGTCTCAAAATCCAAAGTCTTCAAAATCTGGCAGTTGGGCAGTGACTTGCGGCATCAGAAACCAATGAAAAAAGGTATCCTTTAACATTGGCATGATACACGGCCGGTTGTCGTTATAGTTTAACGGCGCCTGCAGTGGGACTAGAACGAAAGTTAAGGTGGCGAAAAGTTCGAATGGGGTGGACGGGAGCGGTGGTGAATGGATCCAACAAACATTAACTTTCACCTGAGAGAGTGGTGTTCGTGTCATGTAAGATTCTAAAGCCAAACCCTGTCCTATTTTCCCAAACCTAACCACGTGTTTTTGTTGCCTAAACTCAACAGTGTTTGTTGTTGAAGAGAGTTTATATGTTAATTCGTGGTGTTGTACCAGTGTAGTGCATTTATTTCCTGTGAAAACAGAAGTGTATTTTGAGAGAAGACAATGCATGTAACAGGCAGAACTTGACACAGTGTCCCAAAACGTCAACAACCAATGCACCCAAGGTACCTTGCACGGCGTATGTGGATGTGGAAAGTCCATGACCCAAACGTCAATATGTGACGAGGTCGGAGTGAGACTTTGTTGCCCTTTCACATGTAGCAGACTTATCGGCCAAAGTTCATGAATCTTGTCATCTCTCCAGTAAGACATTTTATTGCTCCCTTCGTGTAAATGATCCTTCCTTTCCTTAGCTAGATAATTTTAGGTTTGTAGTGCATGTGTGAAAGGGGCTTAAGATAGTTCTGCTGCCATCAGTGTGTCAAAATGTGTGTATTTGCACAATATAAAACTTAACCTTGACCTTTCTCTACCCAGACATGGATGGCACGTTGCGTGTCAGCATCCCTATGGAGGTGCCTCTCCGTCCTCTGCTGGGAGGCAAAGTAGTGGTACCCTGTTACTTCCAGGACAACACAGTCAATGACCCCGGAGCTCCCACCGTTGCCCCGCTCACCCATCGCATCAAATGGACCTATGTCACCAAGGAGAAAGTCACCACAATCCTTGTGGCATCCGAGGGTAAAGTTAATGTGGAGACAGAGTATCTGGACAGGGTGACAATGATCAACTACCCATTGGTGCCCACTGATGCCACCATTGAGATAACTGAGCTGAGGTCCAAAGATTCTGGAACCTACCGCTGCGAGGTGATGCACGGCATCGAGGACAACTATGATTCTGTGGACATCCAGGTTCAGGGTACGGAAACATTAACAGTTTCATTTACTCTAGTTCACCATGATATTGAAGTCACTATCTACTCACCACAAGGTTGTCAAACTCCAGCAGTACAAAGATCTTAGCCCCTGTAAGTCTATTACAAAGGTTCTCTCAAGCTAAAAGTTAACAGAATGATCTTTTTACACCCCCAAAAAGGTTCAAAGTTCTGGCAAATATTCAATCATTTAGTTGGATGCTAATTTCAACATCCTGCCCCTAAAGACATCATCTCTGTTTGGGGTTTGCTCGAGTACAAACCAGAATCCATAGCGTTAATTAATTGGTATAAGTTAAATAGTCTTATCAAGTCCACTGTCTAATCAAGCTCAGAGACGTCTTGCAAAATTCAAGCACACATTTTGTTATAAAAGAGTTCATCTCATCACAGTACTTCTGTCTTCTGTATCTCACAGGTATTGTGTTCCACTACCGAGCCATCTCCACCCGCTACACCTTGACATTTGAGAAAGCAAAGGCAGCCTGTATCCAGAACAGTGCCACCATTGCCACTCCAGCCCAGCTGCAGGCTGCTTATGATGACGGATACCACCAATGTGATGCTGGATGGCTCTCTGATCAGACCGTCAGGTACTGTCCATCCATCCATCCATCCATCCATCATTTGTAAACTGCTTATAAAGATGCCATCAAACACATTTACAGTCACATCTACAGGTAATGTAAAGTTTCTAATTCACCAAACCGGCATGAGTGTGGGGAGAATAAGATGTGATAGTTGTACAAATATTGATAATGGCACACACTTTAAAACCCTCTCCTCAGTCTCTGCCTTCCACTTTGTTGTAAATGCAATTCCACTGGTATAGCACTTTTGTAGTCTTCCGACTACTCAAATCGCTTTTACACTACTATCATATTCCCCCATTCTCATAAACTGGGGGCAAAAGCCACCATGCAAGGTGTCACCTGCTACACACTTGGGGTTCTTGCCCAACAATTCTTTGACATGAGGACTGGAGGAGCCAGGGATCAAACCACCAATCTTCCAAATAGCAGACTGAGCCATAGCTGCTGTGCATAAAATAAGAAATGAGAGCAGTTCTAAGAATAATCAGAAAAGAGAGCTTGAGAATAAAGTTAAATTCCTTCTTACTTTTACACCTCCACACACCTCATCAAATGCTGCATAAAGTTTGATGGCTTTATGAACTTACACTAGAAAGTTACAAAAAATGTCAGATGCAGGCCCCCTGACATCGACATCCAATGAAAGAAGAGGAGGTAGGGGTTCTTAAGTCTTAATGCTGTCTAGGAATTTGACTTTGGTGATCTGTTTGGACATCAATCCATTCATCCTCTTGTGCTTATCAGGTTGCAGTTGCAGCTGACTAAGCAATGTATTCCAGATGTCCTTCAGCCAAGCAACGTTTTTTTTTTTTTAAGCTTTCCTGAGGGATCTTGAGGTGTTTACACAGTCCAATCAATATGATGTTTTAGGCTTTGGTGTTTTTTCTAACTTGGACAGTGACAATATAAAACAAATGTCTTTAAAAAGACTTGCAATAAATAACAGTAAAAAAATAAATAAAAACGGATCCAATCTAAGTCCATCTGCTGACTGACATCTTTCTTGACCTCTCAAGGTACCCCATCCACGAGCCAAGGGATCGTTGCTTTGGAGACAAGGAGGACTTCCCCGGTGTGAGAACCTATGGCGTGAGAGATGTCAACGAGACCTACGACGTGTACTGTTTTGCTGAGAAGCTGTCAGGTACAGTTATCTAACAAGTGAAGCAAGAAAAGTTGCCTGACCCACATGAAACCTCTGTACTGTGGTCAGGACTGTAGACTGTCATGTAAATGTGTTTGTCTCTCTTCTCTCCTCTCTCCTCCCAGGCAGGGTCTTCTATTCCATGTCTGTAGAGAAGTTTACCTTCTATGAGGCTGGAGATCAGTGTACCAAACTTGGCGCCCGGCTTGCCACCACTGGAGAGCTTTACCTGGCCTGGAAGGCTGGAATGGATGTGTGTAATGCTGGCTGGCTGGCGGACAGAAGTGTACGCTACCCCATCAACATTGCTAGACCTCAGTGTGGAGGAGGACTCCTGGGAGTGAGAACCGTCTACCTGTTCCCCAACCAGACAGGATACCCCTACCCAGACTCTCGCTACGATGCCGTCTGCTTCCAAGGTAAATCCTTCATGGAGTTCTGGAAATAGGCTGACACATTTTCAGTGCAGTCTTGGAGCTTTTTTGTTGACATAATAACTCTTACCGTTTTTTTCTGGAATCCTTGAGGCTTTAAAACTGTCAGTTTTATTTGGCAATTATCCAACCATGTCTCCTCAGCTGGTGAGGATGCTGGTGCTGTGCCTGTGAGGACCACCCCTTTCCCAGACATCATCCGCATTACACCCGCCCCTGGGATGTACCCAAGCTTAACTCCCTCACCTGGGGTAGAGGAGATCAAGCGTGGAGGAGTCGACACCTTCTCCCCACTGCCCATCCCACCCAGTATGACAGACGTAGATGCTGCCATGGGACCCACAGGTACGTGGTTGTAGATGATAAATAAGAAAATACTTTTAAACTGTGAGAATACATTTCTACAAAAGGTGTAGCCATCTAAAGGCCGAAATCCGAATGAGACAGAGTTTGAGGGTGAGACGTTTTGCTTTCAGGACAATTTAGATAAAAAGCAGCTGGAAATTTTAAATGCATTTAAAAGAGTCTTCAGAGTGGGACAGCTACCCATTCCAATGACCCATTTAGAGATGCCTGTCTCAAAAATTATATTAATGATTGCAATTTACGTAGGTTAATAGCAGGCACTGTTGAAACAAATACACATCTTAGTATTCAAGTAGCAGAATCTGTGTCAGCTCTGTTATGTTTGGTACTTTCCTCACATGTAATTTTACTTAAATACTGCTAAACACACCACTTCCACAAAATCCTCTCATGCATGCCTGTGGCTTGTTTATTGGCCAGAAGTCCCACTGCGTCAATGCTGTCAGTGGCTAACTTGACATTACATGACCACAGGGCCAATAAATTACTTATGTTCAAACTATGGGTAAATGACCACAATCTACATCTGGAAAAAATGCTAAATGAGAGAATAAAGACGATGGAATAAAGTAGGCTTCCCTCCCTCTTATTTCCCAGGCATAGTGTTCCACTACCGACCTATCACCGGTCGCTATACTCTTACATTTGTGGAGGCTCAGGAGGCCTGCCAGAGCGTTGGGGCGGTCATTGCCAGCCCGCAGCAGCTGCAGGCAGCCTTTGAGAGAGGCCTGCACCAATGTGATGCTGGATGGCTCCGAGACCAGACTGTCAGGTGAGCTGGAGGCATTTGTAGACCAATATCATGATTCTTCAGGGACACTATGACAAAGCAAAGCCTTGATATACTGTAACAACATCCTCTTCCATGCTCAGGTATCCCATCGTGTCACCCAGAGATAACTGTGCTGGTAACCTGCCACACATCCCAGGAGTCAGATCCTACGGCCTAAGACCAGCTAACGAACATTACGATGTGTTTTGTTATGTGGACCGTCTGCGAGGTGAGGAGCAGGCTCACTTTAATATCTAACCTATCTACTTTATCTGAACTCTTCTGAGTGTTTGTGAATGCTCCTTCCAGGTGAGGTCTTCTTCACCAGTGACTATGACAGCTTCTCCTTTGAGGAGGCTGTGCAGCACTGTCAGAAACTCAACACCACCCTGGCCAACCCCGGGCAGCTGTTTGCTGCCTGGAACCAAGGGCTTGACAAGTGCCGTCCTGGCTGGTTAATGGACCGTAGTGTCCGCTACCCCATCACAACCCCCAGGTCCCACTGTGGAGGCGGTCAGGTTGGAGTCCACATCATCTACGCTTACCCCAACCAGACAGGATTCCCTGATGAGCACTCGCGCTACGATGCCTATTGCTTTAAAGGTAGGAAAGGGTTAGGTATAGTTACATTTAGATTTTAGCGGTGAAAGATACACTTATCTAAATGACAAAGCCTCCTAAACATCACTCCTTTCAGCCAAATTGCATTAGAAGTTATTGCTATTTCTTAAAGGTACACTGCAGTAATTGTCGGAAACTACCTGTAAACACTACATTCAACTTGACCCCTTCTCCCTACACTGCTTGTACATACAATGCAAGTTACTGTACTAAAGCCGATACTTTAGGATGCTAACTAAGCTAACCGCTGGCACTTACCTCATCCCCATCCTCTCCTTCAGTGCTGGCCAGCAAAAGTGAAAGTTAAACCTAACCCCGGCTTCACTCTCATTTCAGAACAAGCTTTGTCAGCTTGACATTTTGCCTTGCTATATTTGCATATTTCCAGCGCTGTGTCCACAATTTTTGTGTTTTTCTTCTTGAATGCGTACTCCCACTACCTGGTTGCTACCATAGACTGTTTAACAAAGATGGACAACATGACAGCTTGCAAAAAATGGAGTCAAAACATCTTGATTGACCCCTGGTGGCTTGCTGTAGTACAGGCCATAAAGCCCGCCCCCTCCATGGTAGCTAATAGGAAAGGGGCCAAACTAAAACCACAAAGTACACATCGAAAAAAAATTCCCAAAGATGGTTTCTGTCATTTTAGGTAGTTCTTACGACACTGATTTGATTTCCAATGTTTGCTTTTCCGATAAGTTCCCCTGCACACTGTTATTGGCTGGGGGGTACACAACCAGAGACATCCTGAATATAGCAAAAGAAAATACAGACAGAGAGCAGATTCCCTGCAGATAAACACACCACCACACACCTCTAGTGGGTCATAAGTGATGATTGAGGTGGATTACTTCTGTATGAGTCTTTAAATCACTTTTTCTTGCATAGTATACTGTTTATCTGAGCTGTTATTTCATTTTGTCTTTTTCAGCTGAAACTCCTGTCGTTCATGTTGAAAATGAAACTGGTCTGGATCTGACAGTGGTGACTGTGGATATTATCAACAAGACAACAATCACGGTTGATCACTTCGCTCCCACAGGTGAGATGGACAGCCTGCCATGTTGTTCAACAGTAGCCCAGAATAGATAAATCAAACACTGGCTCTAGATAGGGCAATTCACATTTTCGTGTCAGCCACCGTAGTTCTAAATGCTTGGTTCTGCAACCTCATTGCCATGAGATGCCACTAAATCCAACACACTAGACCTTTGAATTGGCTAAAGTAATTTCTAAATTAATATTATCGTTGACATTTCTATGCATCTTCATCATCTCCTGTTTCTTTTTCAGTTGAAACTACTGTACACTACACTGAAACAGAAACCAGTGTAAATATTACAGAAATTGAGGAGTTTATCAACAAGACAACCACCACTACTCAGCTAGTTGCCCCTACTGGTAAGACAACTGAACATAACTGTGTGAATGGCCACAGTTATATAATTTCAATAAAGCTAAACACAATCTTAAGTGTGCAAAAGAAGATAAAACAAAGTATCTGATGTACTCCAAATTCTGAATTTTTCCCAGTGAGACCCATTCTGACTCCAGTCCATGTTGATGAGTCCGGCTCTGGTGCAATTGATCATTCAGCCGGCTGGGAGATCTCAGCGGAGTCTGGCACCTCTGGTATCAGTGGGGAGGGCTCTGGTTCAGGACAAGACATTATCTTCAGTGGACGAACCGACGTCTTCTCTGGGGAGCCATCTGCCTCTGGAGGTCCACAGGAGGCAGAAGGGGGAGGTGCTGTCATCGTCACATCTGGAGAACATGAGAGTGCATCTGGATCTGGGGAGGGGTTAGATAGAGAACACTCTGGCTTCGGTGTACAGGGATCAGGTTTTCCCAGTGGAAGTGGGGACATCGACATTAGTGGCGGAGACTCAAGGATCATCATGGTGGATGAGAAGATGGAGGAGGTGTCGAAAACTCACCAAAGACCCACTGAGCAGGAGTTAGGTCGGGGAGGGATTGATACCAGTGGGGCTTTCTTGGAATCTGGATCTGGAAGAATGTCCGGGTCAGGCTCCGGTGAATTTTCTGGCATATCATTTGTGGACCACAGTGCCGTTGACCTGACAGTCCAGCCGTCTGGTGAGCAGGAGGTGTCTGGATATCGTCCCTTTGGCTCTGGGTTCCACGGCGGCTCTCCAAGTGGTTTTCCATCTGGTGTTTCAGGCAGCAGCTCTGCTTCTGGGGACTATATCCTGCATCGCGGGGATGTCATCTACCTTACAGACAACGACATGATGGAAGTGACCGTACCGCCACTGGAACGCCACCCTGAGCAGGGCCGAGGGGTGGTGGAGGTCAGCGGGGAAGGAAGTGCATCAGGGATCCATCATGAATTCAGTGGCACTTATGACCAAGGCTTGCATTTCTCAGGAAGTGGAGCCCCTCATAAAAAACTGACCACTGAGAAGCTTTCTATCGCCCTGCCGCCTGGAATGACTCACGCTGAGTACATCGCCAGTCTTGACCAATCGGGACACTGGGAGGAGGGTCAGGAAAGCCGTGCAGGACCTACAGAGTACGTAGTGACTCCAGATGCAGCCTACACCAGCCCAACCACAGCACCATCAATGTCATTAGCAACTCCTGCTGTAGTGGAGCAGCCAGAAGTAGTGGAAGGTTTGTAATCCTGCTGATGTCATACTGTAACATAAGGCCATGTCCATGTTTTATAGTTTGGGAAATACACTTATTTGTCCAAAAAGGTATCTTAGTGATTCTCCTCCTCCTCTGCAGACCCCTGTGAGCCAAACCCCTGCGGTTCAGGAACCTGCTCTGTGCAGGGAGAGCTCGCTGTGTGCCAGTGTCCTCATGGTTTCACTGGCGAAGACTGCTCAACACGTGAGTCACCAAGTTATCATTAACAAACACAAGATCATTGTTCTCAGTGTCATCGTTCATATATTTTCACGCCTTTGTACAAATTTAATTTATGTGTGATGTTTGTGTGTGTAGCTGTGCAGGGCTGTGCAGAGGGCTGGCTGGAGTTCATGGGCAGCTGTTACCTCCACTTTGCGGAGAGAGATACCTGGTCTGAGGCTGAGCAACGCTGTCAGGAACTCAACGCCCACCTGGTCAGCATCGGCTCGGTGGAGGAGCAGCAGTTTGTCAACTGTGAGTAGCCGTGTGTGTGTGTCACTCTAGTTGGGGAGCGGTCAAAGGCATTTGAGTGTGTGCAAATTCACAATTCACCAATTAATCTAACCCGCATGTCTTAAGACTGTGGAAGGAAGCCGGAGTACCCAGAAACTCTGCACAGAAGGGCTCCCCCACCCTAGTGGTTCAAACCAGGCACCCTCTTGCTGTGAGGCGACAATGCTAATCACTGCACCACCATGCAGTAGTAGCCATGATATTGAATATATGTAAAAATATCTAACAAAATGTGTAACCAACAGATGGGACAGTATAAGTCGTCTTTAGAACTTTTAAAGGCTATGAATGTTACATCACTGGTCAAGTTTTTATAGATTAAGAGCTGACAGTGTTCTTGGGTGGGTAGCCAGTGAAGGATCATGTCCCTGACACTGTGCTAGTGACTTTTACTGGTTACTTGGGGGGGGTGGACAATGTGGACTGGAATCTGGGAGGAATGAGAGGTTTCTTCCTACATATGCTAATCCCTACCCACATGTTGGGTGAGAGGCAGGGTGCACCCTGGACAGCCAAATGGGCTGTTTGGACCTTATTCCACTGAGCCCTGGGCCTCAGGGAGGGACGATGCATCTTATAACTACTACAGCCATTTGAGGGATGCAAGCATACCATGGAGGGAGGATATTTAGAAGTTGTTTTGAAGCTAAAATCTATTTTTCTTTGCAATGCAGCCAATGGTCAGGACTACCAGTGGATTGGACTCAATGACAGGGATGTGCAGAATGAGTTCCGCTGGACAGACGGCAGTCCTCTGGTGAGTTTGGCTGCTTAACGACTATCAGCATCATTTATCTTTTTTATGTATTTATTTACCATCTTTGTAACTTCCTTAGACATTTGAGAACTGGAGGCCCAACCAGCCAGATAACTACTTCAACTCTGAGGAGGACTGTGTGGTGATGATCTGGCACGAGGGCGGACAGTGGAACGATGTGCCCTGCAACTACCACCTTCCCTTCACCTGCAAGACTGGACCTGGTAGGCTTACTAGCTTGGTGTGTCTGGCCAACAAGTGTTTCTGGGAATTCTTTCTAGTTGGAAAATTTGCTTGGGTTGGAACAACTGGATTGTTATGAAGTGCACCAGCTAACTAGACCAAGACAAGCTTTGGGACTTCCAACTGTTACTTGATGTCTGTTTATTGTTGTTTGTCTTCTCTTTCAGTCATGTGCGGTGCTCCCCCTGAGGTGGAACATGGGCGGCCGATGGGCAGTGGCAGAGAGCGTTACCCCGTCAACTCCATAGTCCGCTACCAGTGTGATGCAGGCTACACACAGCGCCATCTGCCTGTGATACGCTGCAAGCCAGATGGACAGTGGGAGGAGCCACAGGTGGAATGTACAGAAGGTGAGCCAATACATGGATCTTCCATTCATACTATAAACATGGCTCATGAAACAGCTGAATTTAGCCAGAAAAAAATCCAAAAAAAGAAGGACCAAATACGATGTGAAATAATGAAACAATACCATAAACAAATAAAAATATAGATGACAACATTATTAGAGTTAATCGCCATATCAGCGCAGTGCAGAGCGTTGGCATATAGCTAGTCAGTGGGATACACACATGGGCACTCACATACACTAACATACATGCACCACTGAACCGTCTATGACAACAATAAACAGGGAAGCTTGGATTACAACTCACACAGAGGGAGCATGACCTCATTCTCGTCATTATTCCACCATACCTTTTCATAGCAAATGGTGGTTTGCTACTATACTAATGCTCAGAATGTCGTATATATCTCCTTTAAATAATAAGACAAAACAGAAGTGGAACACCAGTTATATCATTATGTGCATAGCGCACTGTCTCTACATCATGAAGTACAGCAAAAGTCCCCGGTTGAACTCAAACCAGGAATGCTGCAGTTCATTGTTGATGTCTTAAACCTCTACGTAACCTGGGCAACCCTAGCACATGTTTTTACTCCACTTCATTAATGAATAAGACATGCAGAACGGATAGAGGACCCAGACTAATGAGAAGAGATTTGAATGAACAAGACATAAAGAGTGTGAAACTTGCCTCCTGCAGAGCTAACGTTTCAACATTACACTAATGAAAAGCCAATGGTCGCTTTTGAAATGGGTCCTTTAACCACACCACTCACTCGAGGCTAATTTATGTGTCTATTGGCAACTCATGTTTACATGATGTCATCAGTATGCGTACCTTTTCTCCCACAGCCGGCGCCAACAGTAACAGGCTACACAAAAGATCCCTCAGGAGAAGAAGTAAAGCGGTGAGCAGCCAACAGGAACAGAGGAAGCTGCTCTGAGCGGGAATGAAAAGGACATACAACAGAGAGCCACAAAGGACCCCCCCTCTTGTAAAGAAGCATGGACACCAATGCAAATGCCCGACCAAAAAGATAACATTCCCTATCGTGTATATACACACAAACACACACAAACACACACTAAAGCACATTTAGACCGAGATAGTGTGATTGATGTTTTGGATCTTTGAGTGTCACCCTGCACCTTCTGAAGGCAGTTTTTTCTATGTATTTATACTGTCTAATTTATAGCTGTGATCTAGTATTTGGAAGCATTAGCTCAATGCACATGATGACATTTTCTGCAATCAGTTGCCAGCACTGCACACAGAGTCAGGTAGATAAAATAGTGACGTAAGAGGCTTTAGAGTGACACACAAAGTCCAAAAACAGCCCAATAAAATAAAAGTGTTTTCGATTGCAGCTGGATTCTCTGAAGTCAAACACATTGTTTCATAGACTTTTGCTATATTTTTAGGGTATTTTTCTAGATCTGTGTGTCGTAGTAGTTTTTTATTTCTTTTATTCTGTCTCAAAGGACTACAATGGTGTGCTTCAGATTGGTGAAACAATACTGTTTCTTACACTATAGGCGACAACAGTGGTTCTTAGACCTTTTGGTTGTGACCCCTTGAAGGTAGAGTGTGTAGGATTTAGTGACATCTAGTGGGGAGTTTGCAGAATGCAACCAACTGAAACTTCACCCATGTGCCAAGCATGTAGGAAAACTGGGGTACTATCAAAAGCTAGTGTTCGGTTTGTCCGTGCTGGGCCACTGTAGATACATGGCACACTCCGTGGAAGGCGACCTGCTCCATATGTAGATAATGGCTCATTCTAAGGTAAAGAAAACACAACAATTCTTAGTTTCAGGTGATTATACACAAATGAAAACATGCATTTCTGTCAATATATCCCTCTAAATCCTACACACCGGACCTTTTAAATACAGCAATGAGCACATGTTACCCTTTTTAACCTACAATATGGAGAATGTAGAAGTTAGGTTTTATTTCATTTGAATATCAGAGGAGGCGTTGAGGCTTACAGAGTTGCATAAAATCCCAAATCTGAATAAAAGCAGGGGAAAATACATGCCAACATCGACAAAATGTATCACCATCTTTTGTCACAACCTCAAGTTTTAGAGCCACTGTGCAACAACACCACCACAGTATCAGACATACTGAAATGATTGTGCTGTTCCAATCGACAATAAATATAGAAATCCAAGTTTATAATGTGATTAAAGTCACTGCTACAGACCTGGATTGAAATAATCAGCACTCATGCACTTTTGTCACTTCTGTGCTAATCATTTGAATCCAGTGCACCTTAAACATTAAAAAAACTCCTTATATAGCCAAGACATTTTAAGAAAACTTTGCTTAATAACAAGTGAGATCTACAGTATGACACTGAATCGACTGGCTTCTCTGCCAGGAGAAGTCATCCACCTTATTGGGTCATCTGTTGCAAAAAGATGCACACCCAGGTGGGGTTTACATTTGTGAGTTCTCAAGAGCAGTTGATTACTTGTGTCAGCACTGTCTGATGTGAGAATCATGCTTTTAAGAGATTCAGTGTTTGCTGAGTGACGTTTCTCACTGTAAATATTCTCTCTACAGTTCTCTGAACAGCAGGATCTGTCAATACCATACGCAGAGCAGACAGTTTATCTGTTGATTGATTCATTCATCATTGATCTATTTGTCAATTTGTTAGTTTAATTAGCTGGTAAGTTGCAGTTATGAGTTTCTTATCAAGTGGGCATGACCTTTGATTTTGACAGCCAGCTGAACACAAAGCCTCGGACGTCTTTTGCAGAGGTTTCTGGTTGTGATTCGTACGACAGGGTCTTTAAAGCATAATGTACTTGTTAAAACTTGAGAAATGAAACAATTTTAGAAAAAAGAAGCTGTGAAAACAGTAAAAAATTGTATAGAAATGAGATAAAGAAGATAGAGGTGGTGATAAAATGTTGACCATGACCTTTAAAAAAGGTCAAGATTTGCTTTTCAGCTCCGAGAGCAGATACTTGTGTCCGTATCTGACTTCTCACACAGCAATTCACAAACACTGAAACAGCAACAACACAGAGGCATACTGGTACTCTCATGGACACACACACACACACAACTCAGTAAACAAACTACAGGATATGAAAGTGGGTGAGCGGGCGTGATGACGCCACAAAGTGAAAACACCTAGCCTGTTTTAAGTTTGTACATTTTGTACAAGTAAATAAATGAATGAAGCTGATTGGATGGTGTGTGCTGGAAGTCTTTTACTATTATGTCACAGAGGGCGCTCATATTTCAACATGAAGCTGACATTTGAGTGATTGATATGTAGAAGACAGTTGAAGAAAAACAGTGTATCAGTGTTTTCATTCTATAACAAACTGATTTTGACAAATAAACCAAAATATGTGTAACGCTGCACACAGACACGTCTGTTGTGACTCTGTTCAGATCCCGACTCCTGATGTGAACATACAGTATGCTGTACTGTGCTGTACCAAATAAAACTTGGAATCATCTGTCCCTGTGGAATTATTGTCCTAGTGATATCACTTTCTCCCCAGGAGTCACTGATGTTTTAAATTAAGGAAGTGTACCATCTGACTTATGAATAAATCACACACTGAGATTTTCCCTGGTGCTGTTAGATTTGAGGTGAATGCTCCGAGCCAGAGGAACAAACCTGGCATTTAGTTTGTTTTTACCTTCCTGTGGAACCCAACCGTGAAAAAACACACGGTAAATAGCTCCTTCATCGGCCTCTACAGCGACTACCTTCATCACTACACTCACCGCAAACAGATTTGCTCTGTGTGTGCGCAGCCCTGTATGTATACAGGTACACGTGTGGCTGCATGTGTGTATGCATCTATGTGGTGTGTTTGCGCAGCCACACTGTACATGTGTGTACATTAATCTGATGTGTGTGTATGTGTGTAGGATGTTTATAAAAACCTGCTGGCCGTACAATCACTGGGACTTCTGTTCACACCTGAATGTAGGAGGGCGTAGCCACGTGTTCGACCCCACTCATCTAAAAGTGCATCGTGCACCCAGACAGAGTGACGCTGTTTACATACAGTGGCTGTTTTGTTTGGGTCAGTAACCCATCTCACCTCTCTAACCTAGCATTCCTGTTCGGACTGTAAGTGAAACTGTATCACACCTTGAGAGCAACACCAACCGTTGGTGGGGTCTGAAAGTTGCTGAAAACATCAGAGTGTTTCATAGGTATAAATACAGCAGTTATTCATTTAGAAACGATTCATCAGCTTTTAGCCTCTACTGTGGGTCTTTCTGTCAGTCCAACACATATTTCCATTGAAAAATCTCAATTTTTTACAGAAATTTATGGATCCTTGAAGATAATCCTAATTACTTTAGAGAGATCCTGTCTTGTCATGTAGCGCCACCGACGGAGCAACATTTCCACTACATTCCATTACAACACTTGAGTTTTAGTCTGGTTCCAGACGTCCAAATCACAACAAACATCTCTGATTTTTGTTCAGCAATCAGGGCACTTCACGTCATGACAGGGTACCTCAAATCTATGTTGCCTTCTTGTCAGCCTCATGTGTATTTATTAACTAAAGGAAACCTATAATGCTTTTCCTTATTTTCTGTCATACAATGTTACAGCGTCAGATGTTCATATTAAATGTGGGCAAAATTTAAAAAATGAGGTAAACATATGTAAAAGTAATCCCTGCGAGCAAAAACCTCAGGTCGTTCAGAATATTCTGTTTCCAACAGAAGACAAGCTGACATCAGCTCGTGATGGATTTCTTTATATCGTCATCTGCTCCAGGCAAACTACCACAAGTTTCACATTAAGATCACAGCTACATGTAGCTACAGGCTAACATTAGGAAAACATGGAATCCTCGTTGCTGATGTTGTTAATTTCTCCTTCATTTCACATTTTATTCCTGCTGGAACATATCCGGTTGTGAAGCTTTTATTGGTGATGTTTCACAGTAGAGAGTGTCACTATTCTCCATTAGAGTTTTTCCCCAGCTGCAATAACAGTGCAGAGACACCGAGTGTGCATTGAGCACAGATTGGACTTTTTCAGGAGGAAGGCTAAGGGGCCATAAACATGTCGCATTTTTTGTGCTCTCAAATGCATTGTTTTTCATGGAGATGCATGGCAGGCACGCTCAAACTCCAGAGCAACGCCGTCAAGACACGCACACCTTCCCAAGTGCTTATTTTTCAGGGTGTGACGGCTGCACCCTGAGAAAGACGGAGTTCAACTTTTGGAACGCAGCAGCACACACCACGTCATGTAACAAGGAAGAACCAATCACAGCCAACAGGTATCTTTCCCTTCTTTCGCAAATATCAGTCTGTGATAAAAATGGAAAAAAGTTGATAATTTTAGTGTAAGGCTGCCAGAGCTTTACATCTGTCCAACGGAAAATAGGCCTACACATAAACAGTGTCTGAAAGAAGATCAGCTCTGCACTCAGGATTTCAGGTACACTCGGCACAGAAGCTGGCACAGAAAAGGCACAAGAGTAGCACCCAGCTCCTGACCTTGTGTTCTCCAGGCGGTTAAAGACATGGCATGTGTAGGCCCCGCATGCTTTATTCACATGGAATCAGGATGATGGTAGACGGCAAACTGGATATCATTTTAGTGGGTGAGAGCAGGGCAGCAAAATCAGATAACAGTAACAACGGTAACAGTAGACATTATTGCCATTCCAGTCAGCCTAAAACACCAACACAGCGCCACCGAGTGTACGCACATGCTAAATACATCAACTGCCAGGTTAGTGAAAGGACATACAGTCAGGTCCATAAATATTTGGACAATGATACAGTTGTCGTCATTTTGGCTCTGTACACCACCACAATGG
>NC_065525.1:33315539-33456933 GCF_006386435.1 Epinephelus moara | reverse complement strand
TGTGTGAAGAAATGGTTGTAATTCCTACACGGTTCATACTACATTTTTGAAAAAAGCCTTAAATGAAAGCTGAGAGTCTGCACTTTAAGCAGGTATTCATTGTTTCATTTAAAACCCATTGTGGTGGTGTACAGAGCCAAAATGACGACAACTGTATCATTGTCCAAATAATTATGGACCTTACTGTATTTGGCTCTTACAGCCTGAAAATGACATTAATGGGTCCCCTTTAATGATTAATGCTAACACCTAGCATAATATCTTAAAGTTAGCATGTTAGCATGTTAAATATCATGTTAAATGTTGTGCTAACTGCTTTGCTGACATGCTAATAAAGCTCAAACAGAGTTGTTTAGAGTGATGAAACTTGAGCTAGACTAGTTTAAAATGTCTTAAAATGGCCACTAATCAAGTTAAGTTCTGCTGTGTTGCAGGCTAGCAGCCTCACAGGAACACTAGCGCATCTTTGAAGCTTTAATCTTTAGATTTGAAATATATGTTCCCTGATTTCAGCTAAAAGGACAGGTTGGACTCACCTGAAGCTGCAGGACTGGACTCTGTCCCAGAGGCTGGTGGTGATAGTAGTTGTTTGGCTAGCAGGCCACATTTGGTAATTGCTCCTCTCTGTCCAAATTGTTACACCGTCCAAAACAACAGCAAAAAAAATTCACCTTTGCAGTATCATCTGCACATGTTAGGCTTCAACTTAACATCTCCTCCTGCTCTCATGGTGTATCCAGGTGTGTCTCATCAGTGGCTAATGAGGCCTGTGTGACATCACTGCTGACCCTCTTATCTAATCCAGAAGTAGGCAACAGCTCCAGAGCCATATGTAGCTCTTTAGCTCGTCTCCGGTGGCTCTCTCTCAAAAAAGTTAAATGAAAATGAATATTTGTTTTTAATTCTTACATTCTCCAGTTGTAAAAATGTGTAGCCTATGCACTGAATTAAAGAAAAACTAGTTTTAAAATTTTCGTCAGCTAGTTTGAAGAAAGGTATTCGCACATCCAACTGTCTCAGATACAGGTGTGTGTTGGAAAACATCACTTCAGCCTTCTTGGACCTTCATCAAGAGTGTTCAACTCTTTCAACTGTTCAACTCAAGAGTGTTGAACACCACTGGCGAAGGTCCAGGAGGACGGAAATGTTAGTGTTACTAATAAATTGTGAGGCGAAGCGAGAGCGGTGTGCGGGATTTTCTGTTCAAAGATTAAGATTTCGTCAACTAAAATGTGCTTCATATGTCTATGGCTTGGCATCTTTTTCTCTAAATTTTGCCAAACCTCAGTCTAGTCTTGAGCCTCCCTAGTTAGACTAGCAATGGATTCCAAATCCATAAAAGTAAAAGTCTCCCCAGACATCCCTCTCCCCAGCAAAACCTTCCAGCTCCTCCTGGAGGACCAAAGGCGTTCCCATGCTAGATGAGATATGCAGTCCTTCCAGCGTGTTCTGGGTCTGCTCCGGGGCCTCCTACCAGTGGGACGTGCCTGTAACACCTCTAACCAGAGGCATCCTGATCAGATGCCCGAACCACCTTAACTAACCCCTTTCCACGCGATGGAGCAGCGGGTCTACTCCGAGCTCCCTCCCCATGTCCGAGGTCCTTACCCTATCTCTAAGGCTGAGCTCAGCCACCCTTATGAGGAAACTAATTTTGTCTGCTTGTATCCACGACCTCATTCTTTCAGTCACTACCCAGAGCTCATGACCATAGGCGAGAGTTGGGACGTAGATGGACCGGTAAATCGAAAGCTTTGCCTTCCGGCTCAGCTCCCTATTCACCACTACGGTCTCTGCAGACACCACATCAAACCACAGATCCATCTCACACTCCATTCTACCCTCACTCACGAACAAGACCCTGAGATACTTGAACTCCCTCACTTAAGGCAGTAACTGCCTCCCAACCTGGATGGGTTATGGCTTATGGCAGTGTTATCATAAGGCTCCAATATGTTTAACGGCTCTGGTCTTTTGGTCAAAAATGGCTCTTTTGATAGTTAAGGTTGCTGACACCTGCCCTAATCTATCAAAATAGTTTGTGCTCGACATAGCAGAGTCAGTTTTCTAACTGCATGATTTACAGGAATGTTTAAATTTAGTTTTCCTTAATCACCTAATTTCTTCTAACAAATGTATCTCATATAAAAAAAAAATCTTTACAGTAGTGTTTTTATTAGTTTGTAGAAAAAGGTACAAATGCGCAGACATATATAATGAAAAACAAGATACATGAAACGAAACACTGTTTTTTGCTTCAACAACAGATGTAAACAAGGCAGTTCAAATATTAAAACAATACACAGATCCTCATTCATAACTTCTGCTTTCTCCATCAAAGAGTACTACTCTTAATCACCCAGAAAAAATGAAAAAGAGATGCATTATGTTTCAAAAAACAATATACACAGACATTTAAGGAGACAAAGAAAGACTCCATTATATTTCACAGTGTTACACAAACAGAGAGAGTAACCTATAGCCTAGTTAGTGAGTGTACAATCATGGACCAGCTGGAAAGATCTGACAGGAAAATAATGAGAAACACTCTCCACTCCCTCAACCATCAAGGTGCCCTTTAGCAAGGCACTTAACCCCAAAAATTTGCGGTTGTAGTATGAGGCTCCCAAGATTGAATGTTTAAATGCTCTGGAGGGCAGTGCTGAAAACCAAAATGTAAATGTTTTGTTGAATAAATACAGGCGAGATTAATGATTGTGGTACGGTTTGAGAGCGGTAATTTAATTTGAATGTGAAATGTTTTTTCTGAGTCGGAACACCTTCCCTGAGTTTAAAATCATCTGTGAGAAAAACTTGCAGCAGACATAACTGCATTTTTGGACATTAAACACTACATGGCCAATAATATGTGGACACCCCTGACCATATAGTCATGATCTGAGGTTATTTATCATGATCAAGCTTAGCCCCCCTAGGTTCAATTAAAGGGTAACTTGGGTATTTTCCAACCTGAACCCTATTTTCCCATGTTTCTGTGTCTAAGTGACTGTTGAGAACAGTAGTTTTTGAAATTGGTCAGTATTGAGCGAAACCACTGCAGCCAGCACCAGTGAAACAGGCTGCAATGTAATCATTAGGGGCATGTTTACACCATCAGTGCACGTCCACTTCAAGTGTTTGTTTTTGCCACTGACAGGTTCAGATTGTTCTTGTAAGTGGCTGAATACGTACACATACAGACCTTTTTGTTAAAGAGTAAGATCCTTTTTCCGACCTCGTCACATATTGACATTTGGTCATGGACTTTCCACGTCCAGATATGACATGAAAGGTACCCTGGGTGCGTTGGATATTGACGTTCTGGGACACCGTCTCAAGTTATGCCTGTTACATGCATTGTCTTCTTTCAAAATACACCTCTGTTTTCACAGGAAATTTGCAGTTTACATACAGTCTCTTTCAAAATAAACGCACTACGTCAGTACAAAAATGCGAATTGACCTTTTGTTCCTCTAACAACTACTACACGTGGTTGGAGTTAGCAAAAAAGAACAGGGTTTGGCTTTATAATCTTATGGGACAAAAACACCATTCTCCCGGGTGAAAGTCAGTATGTGTTGGACCCATCCACCAGCAATCCCACCCTCCTTACTTGGACTTTCGCCACCTTGACTTTCATTCTTGTCCCCTTGAGTTTACCCCTGGCTATTATGGTGACTGGCCACGCATTATTCCGACGTTCAAGGATGGCTTTTTTCGTCAGTATCTGATGCCACGTCATTGCCCAAGCACCGGATTTTGACGACTTCGGAGTGAGACCAGGTTGGAATTAAGGGTTTATTTCAACCAAACCAGAGTCAGTGATTGTAAGAACAGTGGAAAGATAAACAAGAAAGGCTTTTGTGAGTCTGGTGAGTGTGGCAATGGTGATTTTGTGCTGTTTCTTTCTTCTGGCTGAACAAAAAGGATCTTACTCTCTAACAAAAAGGTCTATTTCTGTTGGGGATCATGAGCCTGTCAGTGGCAAAAACAAGCACTTTTAGTGAATGCAAGTTGACTGTGCTCAATTGCCAGGAGTGATTACACTGCAGCCTGTTTCGCTGCTGCCGTCTGTAACCTTGTCGCTCAATACTGGACCAGTTTGATAAATTGTTATTCCCATTAGTCAATCAGACACAGAAACAAGGATAAATAAGGTCAAGGTTCAAAAATAGCAAACTTAACCTTTAAGGGTGATCTGAATGCTGCAGCAAAAGCTATCTGTTTCTGACAATGCCTTGCTTCCAACTTTTTGGGAAAAGTACTGTATGCCATGACATCTACAGATTCACAGTTTGTCATGGAAGAATTTGACTGGCCTGCACAAAGCTCTGACCTCAACCCCACTCAACATCTTTCTGATAAACTTGCAAAGCTGAAGTAAGCCAGGCCTTATCACCCAATATCTGTTGCTGACCTCACTAATGCTGAATGAGAGCCTGCCGATGGTTTCTGAAATCTTCTAGCAAGCCTTTCCAGAAGAGGCTGTTATAGCAGCATATTAATGTCCATGGTTTCGGAATGAGGTGTAGATGTGATGTTTGCGTGTCCACATACTTCTGGCCATACAGTGTAGACATTTTGTTTAAGTGGCATCACCTGATGGATGTACATACTTTAACGGCTGCTGACTGGATGTTAGGTTCAATACTGATCAGTTAGAGTCTTAAGGAGGTGGAGAGCGGTTAACCCAAATTGCCTCAAAATAGCTCAGAAATGAACAAACTTGCTAACTGCTAATTTGCTTCCAGGCTACAGCTAATGCTAACCTCTCAAGCAGAGCTTTGAACCAGTGCGCTGTCAGAATGGTTTGTGTCTTGTGTTGAGCCGAGGCGTCTACCGATAACAGTAGACGCCAAATTTCAGGTACTGTGGGAGGAAGCCAAAACTACGCACCCCTGGTTCTGGTGGGCCACAGTTAGCCCGGGCCTTTGTGATAGGATAACGGACACTCCCATCAGCCAACCAGCCGGCATCACAGCGGTCCAATCCCATCAGCCTCCAGGCAGCGTACATCTGTCCCACTTTGGCAATTCGAGTTCCATCACTGGCACAAGCCTGGACCGCTTCTGTGAAGTTGAGCTTGGTCTTGTGCTTTAAGAAGTACACAGTCCCTAATGCAGGAGAGAATTATAAGTGATAAGACTGTCATGTATATTTAGACATTCACACACACACACACGCACACACACACACACACACACACACACACACACACACACACACACACACACACACACACATACTAACCCTTGATAGAGGCGGAGAAGCAGAAAGCATCATAGTGGTTGAGGAGGCGATGTCGTTGTCCATAGCTGCGCAGACCAGGAGCTAAGTCCAGGCCCCCGCAGCCTTCACGTGGGGCTGTGATTGGATATTGTACTGTGCCATCAGCCAACCAGCCAGCGTTGCACCAGTCCAACCCCTCCTCCCACGCTGTGAAGAGCTGCTCAAAAGTAGCCAGAGTGGCCTCCTGATCCTGGCACGCTTGTTGGGCCCCGAAGAAGTTCAAATGGTAGCGTCCTTTTTGAGAGAAGTAGGGGAACACCACGCCTGTAACAGGAGGAGAAGTGTATCGTGATAGTTCGGTTTTTATGGTCATACATAGCATTTGCAGGCCAACTGATGGTTAGAGCGACTGCCCCATTACAGAAGGGTCCGGTATATTTCAGAGACATGGGCGTTTGTTTTTCGGGATAATGTGCTGTTGTACAAAAGAGCTTTTGGTCTGCTAGCTCTATTGGCAGCTATTGCTGGTAGTTCTGTGGACAGAGAGGTTTGGCAGCAGCCAGGAGACGGGTAAGGAGTGGTAGGGCCGCAATGTCAAGTGTTTTACAGAGGAATAGTTCCTCCAAACCTTAGGATGTCCAGGGCTTCATTCTTATATCTCTGTCAGCACCTCAGAAAACGCTGACACGGCATGTAGGTAAGCTGTCCCCCTCAGAAAGTATCCGTCAGTTGGACTCTATTGGTTGGTGGCTACGGTACGGCTACAGCACCCTTCTGTAATTACAATGGAACTCTCCAACACTGTATGGTGAATAATTGTACCTGCACAGTGATGTATGACTGCAGAAACTACCGGTGTATAAGGAAAAACGGTAACACTTTACAATAAGGTACACAAAATTAGAGTAGTTACTGAGGAACTAATGAGTAGTTACTGAGGAACTAAGGTACCCAAAATTAGAGTAGTTACTGAGGAACTAATGAGGAACTAATGAGGGATAAATGAGGAACTAATGAGGAACTAATGATTAGTAACTGAGGAACTAAGCTACACAAAATTAGAGTACTTACTGAGGAGTGGGGATGCATTGACTGAAGCTGATAGGTTCGGTCAATACGTCCCCACTCGCGTCCACGCATTTGATGATTTTTTATTTTATTGTATTTATCTGCGTTCATATGCAGATATCTGCTTACAGAGATTAGCCAAAATGGAACCCCCAAATATTGCTGGTTACCGTTGTTACTGATCTGAAGACGATAAGCCTCTGGGTTCCAACGTTGGTGTTTCTTTCTCTCAAGCCCCACCAGGCACTTTACATTAAAATGACATTGCACTTATAAAAATAGCTTTTAGGCTAGATTTTCAGTTTTACAAACATAAAACCTTCAAAGTTTAAAAATTCACATTACAAAAAGTAGGCCTAATAGCTGATCTTGTTTGTTTGCCTTTGGAGGTATTCTGTCAACAGTTTTACAAATGAGTCTTGAAATGAAAATGCTTTTTGGGCCATCCTAGGAGAATCTGGTGCTGTATCAAGTTGTCATTACACATCCATGGGGCTCAGATTATTTTTACTCTTGGGCCTTCCAGTGAATTAATCCAGTCATGTGCAGATCAACTTTATACTGTTTACGCTCCAGGAGAAAGCTGCTTCATCAGGTGCCATCTCGAACCAACCTGCTGCACTGTATGTCGACATGAAAGTTCAAGATGGGAGTCAAAAAATATTTTACAGCACCATCACAGGACTGCTGACATCTCACTCATATCCTCAAAAGGATTTGAAATGACAGCAATTTTAAATTTCACTGCACAGAAAATGACTCATGAGTTCAGTGTCCCAGATTCCTCACACATCATAACATTTCACCCTCATCAATATGCTTCACCCTTCACACACACACACACACACACACACACACACACACACACGCTCCTCACCCCGCAGCTCCAGCTCCACCGTCACACTCTCGTCCTCCAGTCCATCAATCACCTCACATCGGTATCTGCCTGTGTCGTTGAGTTGCAGCTCATTGATCACCAGAGACATGTCCCCTGGTGCCGAGCGTCGCAGGCGCACGCGGCCCCGGAAGCTGCCGTAGCTGCGGTGACGGTTGCCCATGGCAACCATAACCTCAGTTTCCCTGGCCAAGGCTTCGGGTGAAACAGGTGCATTGATGGTGTTGGCAGGCAGCCAGGACCACTTGACACGGGTCCTGCGTGGTGTGGTCAGCTCAGGCTCGTAGTGGTAGTGACAGGGGAGGGTGACACTGCTCCCCCTGGCGGCCGACACTGAGTGCTCTGGGGACTCCACGTGGAGGCGAACCCCGTTGAAATAGACTAGAAAAAGACACAAAGCATCAGAAATACAACATTTTGAGCAGGTGAATCTTTACTTTGTTCTCTGTATTTGACATTAAGGCCATTATTTAAGATAAATCTCTCAGTGACTTTAATCACTTATGTGTGGAAATGTAGTACTGAACTGGTCAGGTAATGGAGGAGGCTGCTTGCATGAGGTGTCTTATATTATAGGCTAATTGTATGGATTGATATCCATTTATTGGTATTTTCATTCTTGCACTTTTATTCATACTTTATATCAGCACTTTTTCTGCCTTTTGCTGCAACTCTTGCACAACAATTTCCCCCAGAATAAATAATGTTGTGTCTTACCTTATCTTATCTTGTCGTATCTTATCTTGTCCTAACTGATCTGATCGTGTCCTGTCCTGAGGTGTCGTGTCTTGTCATGTCTTAACTTACCTTATCTTATCTTATCGCGCCACATTGTATCGTATCGTATCGTATCTTAACGTAACGCAACGCAACGCAACGCAATGCAACGCAACGTAACGTATCGCATCGTAGCGTATCGTATCTGGTGTGGTCTGATCTAATCGCATCGTGTGGTGTGTTGTGGTGTCGTGTCATATCGTATCGTCTGATCTCGTCTCGTATCTGATCATGTTTTGTTATATCTGATCTTATCTTCCTAATGTTTTAAATTTTAATAGCAGGGAAAGCATAGTTATAACTAACAGTATTAATGATGACTCTGTTAGCCCAAAATTTGCAAGGTTATCCCTTGAAAATGGACTTAACCTGAGGCTAAAAGTTGCCAGTGTGAAACAGGGCAAAGTAAACAACAGATGCGTGTTCAAACTGACATCTAACCCAGGCTAGTAGAAGTGCAGTGTGTACTGTATTGCAGTGTCCTAATGTGTATGTGAAATAGGCAAAGTTAGCCTGGGGCTAAGAGAATGCAGTGCGAAAAGCCTAATGAACATCAGTAACTTTTGAATGCCGCTGCCGATTAAACTTCAGTGAGGACGGCAAAGTGCCTTTCAAAATATTTAATATTCTGTTCAGAGTGACCCTGCTGAAGCCTGTGATGAAACACATTGTTCGCACCGTTGCACTTGTCAGTCTATAAAGAAGTGCAGTGATGTTGTCTGTTGTCAGCACCTGCAGGTACTCTGGTGCTGCTGTGCACAAGGCAAACATCTGTTGTTGATCAACATAAATATTTTATTATTTGCTTTTCACAGTGTCCCTGGAGCTGTCTCACTCAGCACTGCAACAATCAGTGTAGCATTTTTCAGCTTTGCATTGAATTGAGGGACAATATTGTCCATTAACAGCACACTCAAAAACTGTGATTCAGAAGTGAATTAAATCTGATTAACTTTGTCACTTTTTTGTCCAAAACCCAGCAACGATATACAGCTCTCCAGACCTCACAGTGAACATTGCAACCTGGCAATATCAGGTGTAAATTATAACACTGATATCGACTCACTAGGATGGTTTACTGGCCAGTCAAAATGGAAACTGAGTCGTCAGAAATGTTATTATCCACATCCACACTGTCACATAAACAGTCCTAGGAAAGATCTACTCAGTTAAAGAGCACAGTGTCTCCAAATGTCAAATATTTATCCCATTATTTCCTATTGACATGTGCTGTATATTTCTCACTGACACAGCTACAGCTGGGTGCAGAGAACCACATTATTATCAGTGAGGAAACTAAACAGTGGACCAAGAGAACAGCTGGCAAACGAAATACTTTATGCTACACATATTGTTTAGACACTAATATTTAATGTCTAGGGCAACATGGACATGTTCACTTCCTTTAATGCACTCTCACACATGTCTACTGCAACACACACCATCAATCACTAGCAGAGTTTGTTTTTATAACCCGGTCTGGCTCGGCTGCATGGTTGTCTTCTCCCAACACACCCAGGTGTTTTGATGTACACAGATGAAGCATGTAGTTGTGTCTCACACACAGAGGTGGTAAAGGAGTGTAAAAATACTCTGTTGCATGCACTGAAAATCTTACTTAAGAAAAACTACATTAGTATTACCATCAAAATATACTTGTACTTGTTACACAGAAAGGCCAATATTAGAAATATATGTAAAGATACGAATGATATGACGATACATAACAACTAATTTATTTTTAGATATTTTTGCACATCCTGCATCAAACTGTACAGTTCTCTTTCTCTATAACAGCTATAATGTACATATTTGTTATATTGTAGTACTTTTTTAAGTATCTTTGTGGTATTTTGAAATTGTACTTCTCAATTCTATATTTATTTTCTCAAGTGTTACAGCACTTAAAGACTTATTCTCAATTCCTCTTAAAGCAAATACCTACTTGGTAATAAATCTTATTCAGATAAATGTTAATCTAGATGTTATTATAAACTTCTCAAAGAGATATAGTGGAGTAAAATGTGCAATACTATTTATAAATACCCAAGTGAAGTACTTCAGAAATAAACTTGAGTAGGTGCGGCCCAGACTGTTGGGTTAACTTACTGCTCAAACATGCAGCAGACACACACACACACTCACAGAAAACGACAAAAGGGACAAACAGAGGACCTACTCTCTCCGTTTCCGTTTCCGTTGCTGATGTCCTGGTAGTAAAAGCCATTGTTGTATCCGGGGATCAGGCCCTGTCCGCCGGGCAGCAGCAGGTACAGGCAGACGGCCAGCAGGGGGCGCAGCAGACTGAGCATTATGTTGTCTTCTGTTGAGCCAACAATCAGAATAAATACTGTTCAGCTGACATATATATACCAGGAGGACGCTGTGAGATCACAGATTGGTGATTGTTTGGATAAAACAATTAAAATAAAGCTCAAAATTATTTGTAGCACTGATAAGAAAGTATTAAAATCAATAGATTACCCTCTAAAAAGTAAAATAACCTCAGTATGGTTAAAATGAGACAAGACGAAGAGATTATAATGAAATTACAGAATTTAAAAAAAAGTTTTTATGCTGTTTTATACTCGAAAATGTGGAAAAACTCAGCTTCTATTTTAAGACATTTGTTGTTGTTGTTGTTGTTGTTGTTGTTTTAGCATGTTCATAGTTCACATTCCTTCATGTTGAGTACAAAATATCTTCTCACAACCTAAATCTGAGAAAACGTTTAAAAAAATAAATGCACTGTAATGACTTATGATACATTAGGGGCAACAGTAAATCGATCATGTGCCTTGTAGAGACAGAAAAATCTTTTCAGTCACTAACAAACGTCGCAAATGTTCATTTAATATCTTCATATCTTCTCTTCGCAGTTTCCTCCCATTCTCTGTCCTCCAAGAAGTATTCAACCCCAAATAATTTCAATAAAACTAAGATTAAAACAGTTAACGTGTATATTTATATAGTATTTTTAAACGAGGTTTATAAAGTGTAAGAGCAGTATTTTACAGAAGTAATCACACCATCGCTCTAATATTGCACAGTCAGCTGGAAATATAAAGTAAGCGGACAGTCCCGGGTTCACATCCGCCGTGTGAGCGTCTCTCTGTGGGAAACTAAAAGTCTGAGGTCGTAAAAAGTCACTCACAGATAAGCAGTTGTCCGCCCAGCGTGTCTTCAGCTCTTCTCCTCCTCATCCTCTGCTGCGTGTCTGCTCACCCGACCCACACTCAAGAGGAGCGCGCGCCTGACGTCACCGGACGAGGCATCCCCTTTGAAGTGAACGGTGACCTCATCACACACGAGCACACTTTCCACGAGCCCCATACAGCAGATAATACCAGTATAGAGTGTAAATAAGTGGGGGCTACATATCTGTATGGACACTTGTACTTTACTTGAGTCTTCAGTAGACTACAGCTGAAAGCATTAGGGGAGACCGGGGGTGGTTGTAACATCTCAAGTTGCACCAATCAGAAAAGAGACAGAACCATGAAACTCATTGTGCAGGTGGTCTGTGATGATACCTCTCTACCTGCCAACAATCTATATCTTGGAAGTTTATTGTGGTCCTTGGTATTTAATTGAAGATTAGGTGTGTTGTGTGTGTTGCGGTTCTCTTGCTACCGTTACTATTATTAGGGAGCTTTCACACCTGTCCTGTTTGGTTCAGTTCAATCAAACAAGTTTGTTTGCCCCCTCAGTGCAGTTCCTTTGGGCAGGTGTGAACACAGCAATCGTACTCAGGTGTGCACCAAAACAACCGGACCAAGACCTTCTTGAAGAGGTGGTCTCGGTCTGGTTACAACTCATTCTCAGAACCCATCGGCTGTATCGCCGTCTGACTTCCAGCAGACGGCGATACAGCCTCTGGGGGCAGACCCCCGATTTTTTGGCATTCCGGTTTGATTTGGGCGGAGGAGGCAAATTTCCGTTTCCGACTTTCGTTTATATATAAGTAAATATGCTGAACCATTGCGATGGATTCAGAGTTTGCAGTGACGCCAATTATGTTTCGCATCGTTAGTTCACCGCATGGACCGTTTAACCTGGCAACAACTGCAGCCGGCTCAAACGTAATTGGTCAATATCACGCAGACTACAAACAGCCTACAACCGGAAACCAGGGCTCTTCCGCTCTTCTTCCGGAGGCAAGATCTTTGGGGTTTGCCTACAGACTTTACATTCACTGAATGTAGAGTCTGTATATAGAGACTAGTTACAACTGAACTCTGGTGCAGTTCGTTAGTGGTGATAACGTGTTCCGACCTCGATCTGAACCAACTGCGGTCACATGACACATTGTTTGAGTTAAACATGAGCATGTTACAGTCCTGGAGGATTATTAATGTGCTTTTGATTGTTTAAGTTTTATTTAAAAAATTCAGAAAAATTAGGATTTGTTGCTTTTGCCTTTTGTTATTGTAATAACTGTAATTTTTAAAAACAATTTTGAGGTTTGGACTATTTGTTGGACAAAACAAGCAGTATGAAGGTTACACTTTGGGCTCTGTGATGGCATTTCTCACTATTTTCTAGGGGTATGAATCCATCATGAATCCATTCATGATGATAGGATCCATGATATGATATTATCACCATACTTAAGTCACGATACAATATTATTGCGATTTTAAATATGTTGCAATATGCAGAGAGTATTGCAATAAAATGTATTGTGATAAATTGTGGTTTATTACCTTTTCTTCAACTGTGAATTATGTCCCCAAATGAAGACTTTGCCAATATTTGTTTTGTTTAATATGTTTTCGGTCTGTTCATCTCACCTCAGCCATTTTTTTTTTTTTTTGGAGCATATCTATTGGTCTGAAAGAGCATTGATTGTATTGTTCTTGGTAGGCTACCTAAAGTTTGTGTTTTTTGTTTTTGTAATGTTAAAAATTTATAGAATAAAAAAATTGATACTTGTCTAATTATATAATATATAACAGTATAACAGTAATAGTCTGTATTATTAACTTTAAATACTTTTACTTACTAACCTTTGTGTTAATATAACAGTGATACTAAAACAAACACCTGTACAGATGCAGTACACCAACACATCTTGCACACAGACACCATCTGGATTCTATTAGCGTCATCGTTTAGAATGAATGGGGGTCAGGTCAAAGGGTTGACCCCTTTAATGACCTCGTCTCATCCCACAAAAAATGTGGTCAAACCCAACATTAATGTACTCACTTGCAGCCATTTTTAAACCATTTATGAGTGTGCAACAACAAGACACAAAAATACAGCTTGTTAATCTAAAGTGCAAATATAAAGCTTACACATGTAGATATTACAGTTGTAATGTCACCAGGTTTAAGTCCATTTAACAGCCGAGGAAAACTCTCATTACCAGTTAACGGACCAGGTGTGTTTTACTGCCTTTTCTCTGGATGACACCACCCAGGATGACCCGACTCTGACTCTGCAGGTTTTGAAATATAAATGAGGTATATCAGGTTATTTTCCACTTGTTTATGTCATTTTAAACTCTGGATAGAAACAGGGAGAGATGAATCTTTAAAATGTAAAGTGTCATGCATGTGATGGAGAAACCAGGCCAAGCAGCACATTTTGTTTATTACAGCAAGTAACTGAGCTTTGTGGCAGCTTATCCTGCAAAACAAAGCCGAGAGTTAGATATAAAAAATGTTCTTTTACACAGCACTGCCAGTTTCTGTATTCCTGGTATTTGGGGGCTGACAGAGCATATTCCATGCCCCCTGTTTTGCCATGGCCTCAAGTAACACAGCAAATATTGCCACATGAACTCATATTTCAGTCATTAGCTGAAATAATAGCAGCCATGATGGAAAACAAGAGCAATTCCAGTTCTCCGCTGGGGCCTGAGAGAATGTGCCGCCACTGCGCCGCCCAAATATCTGAGTGAAGGGCTGGTTATCACGGTGCAGATGGAAGCTGCCCTCCTGACACGAGCACACAGTGGATCCTGACACTGTACTAGATATTATTGTCTGCCACCCCCAGAAGAGCCGCAACACTCAGCAGCCCCTAGACTAAAAAGTCTTGAGCCTTTCCAAGTCCTGCACGCAATGTTTTTTCTCTGTGGTCAGCCCTCTGCAGCCACACTTGTTTTTCTAGTGACTTGACTGACACCCAGCCGACATAACAAAAACCCAACACCACCACTATTTCAGCAGAGGGAGGGTGGGATGGAGGGTTTGAGGATGTTGAGTTAAAAGATGGCCTAAAGCGTCTGGAAGACAACCAGGATGTTGAGGGTTTCATTTTAAATTACTGCTGTGGTCGCTAATCAAGGATACAATGTGTTTATTTACCACATTCACATATTTCTGCTTTCCGCCCTTCTTAGAAACATGAAGTTACATTAGACCAAATACCCGAGTGTCACAATACAACAGCTCATTCAGGCTGTGCGACACATTGAGCTACATGCAAACAATAGCTCAGTGGTGTAGAAAGTATTCAGATCTTGTACATGAAACTGCTCACAACAAGGTCTGTAGATTGTCTTGAGTAACCAGGTCATGATTTCTGGAAATGAGTTTTTCAAAGGTATTGTTCAGTCAGGAACACTTTGGTCAAAGAACACTATATTCCCATTTATAGTATTATATTTGGCAGTATGGCTCTGTTCTGGGGCCTCTCTGCCTTTCCTTGGCCTACGCAGAAAGCCTCTTACATGCGCCTATGTGGAAAGCCTGAGGCGGAGAGAGCAAACCTCCCTGCCCTTCCATGTGCCGACATTTAAAGCCTAACCCCCAAGTTCCACCAGATGCGTGTGGGTTGCATCTGCACTCCGGAACGGCAGCGGAGCTGATATGTTTCAATTCTAGTCAATGTGTGTGTTTCCACCGGCTGCGGCTGTGCTGCATTCCGGCTCCGTCACAGCTGCGGCGCTCCGGAGCCCTCCGCAACAGATACGCAGGACTTGTATTTTTGACGGACGCCATAGCACAACGCAGCAATTCAGCACAGAGCAGATTGTGCGGGGCAGGAAGTCGTGCAGAGAAACAAATAAAACATCCAGTTAATTTTCAAAATAAAATACACAGTGTTCACAGCAGATCATATTTCCCTGCACTACACCTTGAAAACGTCATAATGGGTGGAGGCAGGCCTGAAGTCAACAGGTCAGAGGTTTTCAGACATTTCACCCCGTTGACACCATGGACGAGGAGATGTTAATCATGGAGGTGCACCGAGATGTCTTCCTACTACTCCTCTGGTTTTGTGGTTCTGTTTATAGAAACTACATCTTGTTATATCGTGCGATCATGCATGAATTCGCGAGATCTTGTGGATCCTCGTGACTCCCACTGTCCGGCGCAGCTGCACCGCTCTGCACAGCAAACGCAGCCGGTGGGTGTTGACAGATGGCTGAGCACACAGCGGATAACCAGCGCAGCCGTTCCGCAACGGACACGCATCCAGTGGAATTCCAGCGTAAGGCAGAGAGAGCAAACCTCCCTGCCCTTCCATGTACCTACATGGAAAGCCTAAGGCAGGGAGAGCAGCAGAAAAGACCCCCAGGGAACAGAACAGAGCAGCATCAATGACAAACAGAAATGACATTGATAAGTCAGACACAACTGTCCCTTTAAGGTGCTTGAACTTCAGTTTGAGTTTGAGTGACCTTACTTACAGTCTAGCTACATTCAAGTTACAATCAAAGGCTAAAAAACAATGCTGGCCCAGAATCCAGGATCTGGATCACCACCAACCATCTCATTAGTTGTGGTTTGCCCTAACATGAACTCCACATGCCAGTTAACCTTCAGGATCCATCCTGTTGTGCTCCTCCGCCTCCTCCTTCCTTCATTCTTACTTTTTTCTTTACATGCACAAACCCACAACTACTGTCTGTCTGCAACTCCTCCTGCCACTACAAACAGCAATTTCATTGTGTTCTACCAACAAACGTGGAAATCCAGGCGATGACTTGATAATTCGTGTTGCATTCATTATTGGACAGAGTCACAAAGTGAGAACATTATTTTCACATTTGTCACAAAAGAGGTTAAAGTGACCAAATTTAACTATCTCTGGTTAAGGTTTGGGTCATCACTGACGTAGAATTCCCTGAATTACAGCTTTGATTTGGTAAACTCCTCATGCTCACTCCTTCTCTCTCCATTTCTCTGCACTGTCTTCATTACCATCTGAAATATGTACTTTGAAAAAAAAAATCACTTCCTTGTCTGGGATTTCCTTTTTAGCCACAACACTAGCATCTCTCTGGGGACGGCAGAGTTGGTCAGTCGATCCACCACTTTGGTCCAGACTGAAATATTTCTACAACTATGGATTGCCAAAAAACAAAGTACCATGATTTATAGTTCCAGTGGGATGAATCATATGACTTTGGTAATGCCCCAACTTCCCCTTTCAACACTTGGGGTTGACATTTGCCAAAAACTGCAGTTCCTTCAATGGCAAACTGAGGCTGGCTCCAGAAACTAATCAATCCCCATAGACCCCCGTGTTAAAATACTAGACTTTACAGCAGAAATAAACATGTTTACAGCCTGGTGCAAAAGACAGATTTTGGTCTCTATAGCCAATTTCCCGGTTTGCGACAACAAAACTATAAAAAAGGAACAGTCATGACAACATTGACAGCATTTGAGGAGCCTGACTTTGGTGTCAGATCTATTGAAGTTAATGGGGTGGGTAGCCTACTGCCAATTACACTATAACCCATCATATCTTTGTTGTTTCAACTTTGACTGACAAATCCTTCCACTAGATTAGAAAATGCACATCTTGTCATGCTTACTGACATTTTTTTACGTACATATGCACATTCCTTTTCCTTGTTATTAGTCTCCAGACAGATCTTGCCTCCGTCCAGCAGCTGCATCTCAGCCTCTGCTGGACCGAGACATGATCTGTTTGGAGAACAGTAACAAGGAAAACAAATGCGCACATTTAGATAAAAAACAGTTCATGAACACTGAATGGTGGAAGGAATTTTTAGAACTCACCCTTTTACATTTTATTAAGAAAGTTACACATAATTGAGGGTGTGGCCTCTTTGAGTGGCAGGATGTCTGTGGAAAGTGTTGTACACAGCTCTGTCTTCTCATCCAAATACGGTCACTTCTGGCATCAAATAACCAAGATGGCGACTGCTGAAATGCCAAACTTGAGCTTCAAAACAGGCCTCCAGGAACTGCGCTGGACATTGAAGCTAATTTGACATAGTGGCCAAACTATGTAACTACAACTTGTGGGTCTGTTACATGATGCCATTAAGCCCAAGTAGGCTTTTTCCCATAGGCCAACATTGGGAAAGAGGATTTGGAAGTCATCGAAATCTGGCGCTTGGGCAGTGACTTGCGGCGTCAGACACTGACCAAAAAAGCTGTCCTTTAACGTCGGTATGATACGCGGCTGGCAGGGGGAAACATGGCGGGACAAGAACCAAAGATAAGGCAGTGAAAGTCCAGGTAGGGCGGGTGGGAGTGGTGGTGGATGGGTCCAACAAACACCAACCTTCACCTGGGGAAGCAACATTTGCATCCCATAAGATTTTAAAGCCAAACCCTGTTATTTTTTCCTTAACCCAACCATGTGCGTTAGCTGGGGGGAAAAAAACCCGTCAATTTGTGGTGTTTTACCAACGTAGTGTGTTTATTTGGAAAGAGACTGTATGTAAACTGTACATTTTCTGTGAAAACAGAAGTGTATTTTGAAAGAAGACAATGGATGTAACAGGCAAAACTTGACACAGCGTCCCAGAACATCAACATCCAACACACCCAGGGTACCTTGCACATCGAATCTGGACGTGGAAAGTCCATGACCAAACGTCAATATGTGATGTGGTTGGAGTGAGAATGTGTTGAGTTAGCAGAGGGCTAAACTGTAAGTTAGCCACTCAGTCGGTGAAGTGCACTTGCTCTATTGGCCCAACGATGTGTAAGATAGAACTTTTTGGCTTCATGGGCCACTGAGCAACTTTTATAGGAATGAAAAGGCCCTGCCTGCTAGCATGGAAATCCAGACCCAAATCTAGAAAGATTTAGGTTCTGGCTATGAGTAATGCAAATGGCCCAACTCGAGGGGCGGCACCAAGCACGCATTTGAAAATATCACTGCACGCAATTGGATAACACTACAACCAATCAGAACAATACATGGGGTGACGTATCCAGAGCGCTACCAGCGGAACTAACTGGTAGATTAGACTCTTGCCGTATCCGGTCGGCAAAACAACAAAAACGTCCTTCTTGCAAAGGAAAGATTCGAGCGCTGTCTTCTGTTCCTCTTTTAGAGAAAAAGCCAAGTCTAACTCGTTCATTGTTGCGGCCAAAGCCGTTCCAAACAACTGGTGTTCATCCGTAGCCATCTTGCACTGTTTATTGACTGATTCCAGACTTCGTCGTCGCAGCGCTGTCGTCATCTGTTTAGCTCGCCTCTGGCCCGCCTATATCAGATACACCGATGTGATTGGTGCAGCTCGGCTCCAACGGCATGGGTAATGAGCATCATTACTGATTGCCAGAGTGACTCGCTGAGCAAATTCAAATTGTGCTCTCGCGAGAACTCTGGATTTCCAGGGTACCTGCCTGCTGCCTCCAACGCTGTATCCAGTTCTCTTTATAGATCCATGCTACAAAACAGAAGTCCACAAACCAGTGGGTGATGTCATGGTAATTATGTCCATTATTTCCATAGATTAAAAATAATGGACGTAGCTATTATGATGTCACCCATTGGTTTGTGGCATTTCGGGCATCACCTTCTTGGATTTTTGGAGCCAGAAATGTCCATATTTCGGACCATATAGGAGCGTCTAGCAGTGAGGATTGCAGATGGTAACCAGCTGAAACTTCCTCCAATTAAAATTTCTTCAGGTGGTTTTTAGGAGGAGGTTCCACATTTGACTATGGATTCATCACCCTGCTTAAACATACCATCTTGATGGGGTCTAATCGGCAAAGACACATATTTCATTCTTATGTGTACATGTTAAATATTATTTTTACTATAAAAACAAGTCTCTCCTTATTGAAATCTCTCCAATGCTGTTTGGCACATTGCAAACTCGCAGATGGGCCATTAGCACAGCACCTGCTAATGTGTTCTCACCTTTTTCTGATCCAGATGTTTAGGAGGTTGTTACCAGGAGCCCAATTATCTCCTCCTCTCCCAAACAAACAGACCTGGTGATTTAAACCTGTAAAAACACTGAATAAATGTTACATAAATGTTCTTCCGACACTTCTTGTTGGGGAGGGGCTGCTAACTATAGTGGCCGACGCGAAAACACGAAAGAGCCAGTGCTTGGTTTGTCCTTTTTGGGCTACTGTAGAAACATGGTGGTGCTATATGGCTATCTCCCTATGTGGATATAAACAGCTTATTCTAAAGTAATATAAACACAACAATTCCTATTTTCAGGTGATTATACACTGAGGAAAATAAGTTATTATGTTATATTCAATTTCTGCTTATATATCCACATACATCCTATACACTGGACCTTAACAGTGTTTTCAAAAACTGCTCACAAGCTGTTCAGTCGTGTGCCAAATGGCCTGAAAACGATGTGCAAATGTATGAGCTCTTACTTGAGGGAGCAAGGCAAAGCTCTGGTGTCAGAGGAGCGAGAGGGCAAGAACTCTGTCGACTACATGCGTATGACAGGCAATTAAATCTTGACTCGTGATTTCAGTGAAGCACTGAAGTTGTTTTAGTCTGAAATAAAAATAAACATAATAAAATTTTAAGAGGCAGCAAGATAAGTCATCAACAGCTCCTAAAACCCTGAAACCTCCCCTCAGTGTCTGTTAACAGCTCCAGCCCCCGCTCTCACCAGTGTGACAGCCGCTTCCCCTCTTTGTGTGTGTGTCTCTAAGCCATTATCTCCCACTGTGTTTGAAGAGACCAGACCGGTGCTCTTCCCAAAGCCCCAGATGAAAGGTTTTGGCCTGGGGCCCCAAATACCAGCAGCCCCTCTGAACTGCCGGGTGACTGCGGTGTTGGCAGGGGTGTAATTTCTGCAAGGCAGCAACGTTCAGACCCAGAAAGGCCGGCGGAGATCGGACCATGAGCACAGAGAGACCACATGAAAGAGGAAGACATGACTGCGTGTGTTTATGTTTGTGAGCTTTGACTGAAGAGCTGAGCAGGTGATCGTGTCAGTGCATTCAGTCTCATGCTGTCATTAGACTGTAGTCACAAAAGGTGTGTGTTTGTGTGTGTGTGAGAGAGAGAGTGTGGTGTTAGCGTGATTAGAGAGGAAGGCTTCAATAAAAGGACAACAGGAGAGTGAAGTGTAGGGCTCAGGGTGACAGTTTGCAGCCTGATTAAAAGATAGATGTTAAAATGAGCTGTAATCACAAAGAAACACTATAATTTCTTATCTTTTTGTTAGTCAACTGATGCAAGTTTAGCACCAATAAAGATACAAAATGCCAAATACAGGATGTTGTTATGATAAAAGCTGCTCATTAGCTGTCAAATCAAAAGTTTCCAACATTTATCTGAGCAGAAATAACATAGGATTTCCCCTCTTTTCAGTGATGTCCCTGGAGATGGTGTCTGTGTTGGTACATACCTGATCTAAAATAGGAGTTGTTTTCCACGAGTGGATCCTTCCTTTTTAAAACCCGCTGCTGTGGTGCCTCCAGTTTCCTGCCTCTATTGGCGCGACATCTCAGTCCATCCCTGGCCAGCTGTCAATACCCGGAAACCAAACAGGGAGAAGCCCAACACAAAGCTGATGAAGGAGCAGTGAGCCGGATTAAATTCCTCACATAAGACAGCTCTGGGAGATATTATGCAATTTACATAAATAAAAAACGAGTGCTCACTTTATCAGTTTGGTGTTTAATGACCCTGGTAATGGGTTGGTTTGCGTAAAATTCACTGATGCTTCAAACGTGGGCAATAAAGATGCTTCTGGAAATGCTTAACATGAGAACCAGACATGCACGTGTGCTATAAACTGAATGCTATAGAGACAAATAGAACATTACGCCCAGTTTCACATTTTTCCGAGGCATCATTTCCTTTTCCTCGCACACTGAATTTAAACATCTTGTAGTTTTTACGCCCCCTGATAATTATAAAAATCTTTACTGTCTACAAATGTGGAAAATTGCCTTCAGCTTAAACCCGTGCCTCACAGATTCTCTCTTTACATACACATCACTCCACCATATCCATCAAGCTCTAACATGTTCTGACTGTGAATATCACTCAGTCATGAACATATTAGGGTGAACTGCAGGACGAGAGCTGGCACCCCTACTACAGACCAAATGTTAGCATTACATCTTTGAATCATTTGTATGTTTTTTCTTTTTTCCCCTAATTTTTTTCAATTTTTGTTTGGATTTGTTTTATTTCGGAGGGGGCGTGTTAGCAGTCGCCCATATCACCCATAGAAAGATCTGCCACTGCATCCGTCACCGCTGGATTAAAACACATCATAGTAAAATCATGCACAGTTGGTTGGTTAACACAAGCTGAAGAGACTGACACGTTTTGTTCTACGACCTAAAATCTGCCTGTAAATCCCACACTTGTGAATTTCTACGCTTTTATGGGTCTTAAAAAGGGCGGGTGCTAACAAATGGCTAAATTAGACTGCAGAACGTCATCACTCTGAACACAGCTGTGTAGTCTTGTTGTGGTGGGGATGTTAATTAAATCATGTTAGCTTTTTACTTCTGATGACTGCATTTATGCTTCATCATACAAGTGGTTTCATTTCTAAATATTATCTTGCTCAAAATATGAGTATCATTCTCACAATCATTCATCACAATTTGCCAGTGCTAATCAATCCACCATTATAAATGTCAGTTATCATAGCTAAGTTACCTGCAGTCAGTTGGCCACACATTCACCCAGCGACCAACAATGGTACTAACGGGCATATTTAACTAACATAAAAGTCTTTAATTACGTTATTTGTCTGATCGCCCACGTGCCCCAGGAATGAGTCCTAAAACCCAGAACTGTGTTAGCATTCTGTGATTAGCACAAGCTTAAGAGACTTCCACATTTCCTTCTGCGACATAAAATAGGCGGTTGCTAACAAGTGGCTAAATAAGACTACAGAACGTCATCATGCCGCGCTGCACCGAACATGGCTTTGCAGTCTTGTTATGGTGGTGACGTGTAGTTCGTTCAGCCCAACGTTAGCTTTTAACTCTGGCGACTACATTTAGGCTTCAATAATCATGAAAGTGATATTGACTTGTTAAGATTATTTTGCTGAACAGAGCGTGTAAGAATCATAAAAAAAAATATCAGGTTTTTTGGCGAGGGAAATAAGTGTGATGCTAACTTTCACGCGTCTTCTGAAAAGCATCATCTTTGGAGCGCTCCATTATATCTGGAACTTGATGAGGGATGCATCTTTTTCTCATTCATTCATTTCCCGTAACCGCTTATCCTTTGGGGGACGCGGGGGAGCTGGAGCCTATCCCAGCTGACATTGGGTGAGAGGCGGGGTACACCCTGGACAGGTCACCAGACTATCACAGGGCTGACACATAGAGACAGACAACCATTCACACTCACATTCACACCTACGGACAATTTAGAGTCACCAATTAACCTGCATGTCTTTGGACTGTGGGAGGAAGCTGGAGTACCTGGAGAAAACCCACGCTGACACGGGGAGAACATGCAAACTCCCCACAGAAGGGCATTTCTCATCAAGTGTACTAAAAAGCTGCACATTATTTCAAAACGACATAGATAGACACATGTAATTCCAGGGCAAAACAAAGTAGGTTATTCAGGTTATTATATCTTTTTTTTGTGTACGTGCTCAAGCTGCCGTCAAGAAAAAAAAAAAAAAAAGATCAAGCTGTCATTTCAGGAAGCAACTGAAGGTAAGTGAGATAGGAAGCAATCCCTATTTATAACCAAACATGGCCTACACACAGGAAGCATGCAGAATTCAAAAAGTCGGCACACGATGGGAATACAGCCATTAAAAATTAACTAGTGTAATTTAAAGGAACGGCGCAAAGAAAAAAGCAATCATCCCTCCACTGAATAAGGGACCAGTGAGAATCTGCCTCCTTGGGCTGTGCAGAGAAAAGGACAATAGGAGGAAGGTAAGATGGAGATTTAGAGTTTTATTTAAGAACAAAGAGGACACAGAGAAGAAAGCGCTGTCATTAGCTCCTCAGCACTTCAAATGCCAGCGGCTCCAAAAGGGAAAACAGCTGGTGTGTTTGGGAGGACTGCTGGATGAGATCATCACGTAAGACAACTGTTGTCCTCCATGATAATTAGCTGGTATTTACTAATTGAGCACTTAAGTGACGTAATCTGGTGGTGCAAGGGACTTTTTCCTACACTGCTGTGCTGAAACACTGTAGAGACATTAATCCAAACTGAGGTCCCTCCATCGTTTAACCTCCACAGTGTCACAGTACAAATGCTTTTTCTTATGATTCAGCCCTTACAGAGGGATTTCAGCACTTTAGCGTGACCTTCACAGACTGTAATGAGGCTGAGAAGGGGACGTGCCCTCCTCGGGTGAAGATACCTTTGGAAGATTGTGAGGTGGTATAAAGAGAGATTAGGCCCCTGGGGGTGTTTAAATGCTAAACAGGCAAAACGACCCTCAGTGGTTTTCATCTTTTGATCCTCCACCTTTTTAAATGGAAAACAGCTCCAATTAATTCAGCAATATGACTAATAATACAACCTAAATATTCCATCCAGCGATGTACATAAAAGGTACAGACTACTGCTACTGAAGCCATTTAGAGTCGATTAAAAATGTTTGTTTTAAGGTCTTTATTTATTCTTCATTTTAAGATACAAAGGCCAAACATAAAGGAATCCTCTTAGAAACACAATACTGGAATAAAAAAAAAAGCTTCAAATCCAGTCAAACTTCTATGAGGTCAACAGTCAGTATAGCAAGAAATCATATAATACCATAAAAACACATCATTTTCTTTTAAAATCAATCATAGAAAACCTGAACAGCGGGGAAACCAGATATCTACAATACTTTGAATGTTGATGAAAAAAAATGAAGCTATGTCGCCAATAAATCCAAAATGGGTTCAGTTTTAAAGTCACACTAGTCGATAAATCACATGCAGACGTGGATAACAAGGGCGACTGCTCATGGAATCGTCTGCAACAATAATAAATATTGTACAGTGTTTGACACCAACATCCATCCTCGACCTCTCAGTGGCACCGCTATCCCCTCATGCATTTTTTAAGGATCTTGAATTAATATTCATTGTTATCAAAACTAACACAGTATAATATTGCACGAGCCCATAATTCATAATTCATGGGGTGGAAAGGTTTAGAATACTGTGACGGGGGCGGCAGAAGCAGATGATTTGGCGGGTCGTGTCACATGTCCAGTGGAACCGTAAAAATCAGTTTTAATTTGGTTTCTCTCTTGCAGTCTTATCAGCGGGGCCTCAGCTTTCAACTGGAGGCATAATGTTGGACCCTAAATAGATGGTCTGCAGCAAACATTTACATCTACCAATACTGACAGATCGCAGTACAGAAGTACTGTATATACGCATGTCACATATTAACACTAAACAACCAAAGCAGGGGGAGTACCCCCAGACTTTAGGTTGAATCTAACAAAGAAACTACATTGTCTTTTCTTTCTCTTTTATTTCTACATGTCATAATGAATATGTTTACTGTTTGTTCTTCAATGCTTCAACAATACTGCTTTTTTTGTTGTTTTTCCTTTTTGGTTTTTTTAATATTTCAAATGTCAAAACACAAACATCAAAGTGCCTTTAAAAAACTGTGTGAACACAACTTGAAGCACAGCCGTGTGTGTGTGTGTGTGTGTGTGTGTGTGTGTGCGTATGTGTGAGAATTAGTAATGTTTCAGTAGCATTTACTGTACATTATGAGCAGATCTGCTTTTGACCTGAGGAGATAACATCCATCATAAATTTTAAACTTGCAGCCTCTACACTACTGACAATCTCTAAGTTAGCCATGCTGACCAATAGGGCTGGGTATCGTTTAAAAGGTTACGATACCAGTGCCAAAACCAGTACCCTTAACATGATACAGATACCAGAGTACTAGAGCAGTGGTTCCCAACTGGTCTCGCCATGGGGTCCAGACTTCTCCTTAGTAATTAATTCAAGGTCCACAGAGTTTTATACATGTTCAGCATCATACTTGCGTCAAGTAGCTGTCCGTTATTCACTCACTCTACAGCAAGAAACAGAATTTCAAAATAAAAGCTCTCTGCTGTTAATCCACTGTACGTGAAAGTAAAATGTGTTTATTACAATCTCGACACATTAACGAGTCACTTGGAGTCAAGTTAGAATAGACCCATGACCCAATTTTGGACCAGGACGCACCAGTTGGGAACCACTGTACTAGAGTACTTCATTCGATACCTGTAGAATAGCCATAATTTTAACGTTTTGGTGGTATCTCTGTCTCTATCCACAGACTGTATGGGCTGTAGCTGCTGCTGCAAGTGTGAGCTCGGCACCGGGGACAGTTGCGAGATTCTGCCTGGCTAAACACACAGTGACAGGGCTAACTGTTAGCATCCCATGGCTAACAATATCTAATGGTTATTAATGGGTTTACCAAAAGAGTTGAGCTGTTTTGGTGCAAGTTTGTTGGGATCGTTTAACAGCTCTGTGTTGGATGTTAGCCGCTGCTGCTGTGTTAGCACGGGCTGACCACACAGATGTTGAACTGACTTCACCAGGAGAGTGGCAACACAAAGTTTGCTGATCTGATGGGGTGTTGGGACGGCCCTGGATTAGACCCCAGCACAGAGAATCAAATGCAGGTATCGTTTGACTGGAGATGTTTCGTCACTACTTCGTACTGGGTAATTTTGGTTTATACTTTAAAAAGTATCACTTACTGATACCCAGCCCTATTAACAATTGGTAATAAACACAATTCTTGAAGCATCTTGGATTATTTTGGATATAATACTGTCGTTCTAGTCATTCCAAGAATCTGTCAGCAATGACAAAATGGAGATGAAGAATAAGTGTCCCGATCTGAAATGGTTCTGATGAGAAAAATCTCAACACATGCTGCGTTCTATGATCACTCCACTTCAAACAGCCTGTTAAAGGCAGGACTAACTAACCACAGACTGATCATTAACCTGTCTTTTTTATATTAAATTTGATACACATGCTGTAGCAGCTAACAACATGTGAACACTCCAACAACTATCAAATGTAAAAAAGAATGTGATCAAGCGAAAAGACGTCCAAAGGTGGAATCGTTTTCCGAACTTATGTAAGACATCGTACAAGCTCATGACAGCAGCATGTTTAAATCTCAGTCAAGGGCTTTTATTCATTTCCTAAAAGAGTCTCTTCTCTTTCTCTGAACAATGATCTCAAACTCTTTTGTCCTTTGTTTATAATCCTGTCTGTCAATGAGGGCGTCTCCTCCAGCTTTGAGATCACATCTGTTTGGCTGCTCAGCTGACTAGCTGTGATGGTTCATTGATTATTCCCCACAGTGACATGTAATGTATGGAATTAATCTATCATTCTGTGTGTGTCTGCACCAGTTCACCATATACTATACACTATATCTTACAATAAACCCACAGGAACAAAAATCTGAGGGTGTGTTGGCACAAGAAGAGTTGATGACTTTACCCTGATTTGGCCTGAAGACTCAAACAGAAGAGCTTGTAAAAGTTTGTGTTCATAGATGTTCAGTAAAAATAAGGGTTTGTGTAAATAGTTGGATGTTCACTCCTCTGTTTTTGGCTGCTATCTTTACATCTTAGACGTTAACCCTCAGAAGCAGTTCAAACAAATGTACTGTGGGAAACACAGACTAAGGATTTCACTGTCAAAGCCACTGCAGAGAATATCAGGAACACTGAAACACACAAAGTGGGACACCTTCAGATTTTAAGTCTCTTATTTTGCTCAACTACTCAATATTACTCACTTGTTTTTCCCCACTAAAGATGAACACACGTTTCTTTTAGATTTAAAGGTCTCTTGATAATAAACCATTCGTATTTTCCGATGTGCAGATTCACTTTTTGGTAAAGAAAATAACCAAGTGTCAATGTATCCTCTGAAGATAGTATATATTCTGTGCTGATGGGAAGTGACGTGTTTGGTTATAGGATGTGTGCAAGCTGTTAAGTGGAGCTTATGTACATCACCAGCCGTGGGTCTTGGAGGTTCAAATGTTCCAGGTAGAACTGATCTAGGATCAGAGTCTAGGCAGCACCAACTGATACAGCAGCAGTCCTGTTACCCCTGACCTCAGACACAGGGACGAGGGAGTCACCATCTTTTATTTAGCCTGTAGGTGGGATAAAAATCTGACCCCAGCTCTGCTCAGTGATAACATGGTCGCTTCTTGAAGTGATCACAGATTTGGTTCAGGTGGAAAAAAGAAGAGTGATCTATTCAGGAAACGAACAAAGACGGGGACGCTGTGAGCTAAACTCAGTCAGGGCCCTGGTAACAGTGGTTAAGGGTAACATCTCCCACCTCCAACCAGCCAGGGTTGGGGTGGTGGTGGTGTGCTACTCTGGTGTTTGCTGCCCCCTAGGGCTGAGAGCAAGGCAGTGCAGGTGTGGCTCAGGAGGGAGAAGGAAAGGAGGGGAAGAGGAGGGAAGGGAGGGGAAGGGGGGAGGAGGTAGAGAAAGGAGGAGGAGAGTGGGGGGAGGCTGAACCAGGGCAGCGCTACTCGTCACAGCCCAGAAGCTCCATTCGCAGGGTGATGCGCTCGTGCCACTCCCATGGCAGGATGCGGACGAACCGGCTGTAGAACGGGGGCTCGAAAATGTTCTTTTTGTGAACGTTGTTGTCGCTGTTGCCTGGGAAGATCTGGACAAAGAATAACAACCAATCAAAACGAGTTAGATCAAAGCTGCTGCTAACCTCAGTGATACAGATAACAAAAGATTTTTGCTGCTTGCGTCCTTTTAAACTGAGGCTAAAGTTTATTTAATCCAGTAATTATTCATTTCTTACACTGCACTTGTACTTGGACTTCACACCTGTCTTATTCTATTTTAGCTCGTTGTTATTTTCTATTCTCTTGGCTCCTTAATGATTGTTTTCAGCTGTAATTTAATGTCCTTCCATAATGTGTTTCTTTTGCTTTCTGTGTAGAGCACTTTGAATTGCCTTTTGCCCAACATTGCCAACTCGTAACATAACATTTCAATCGGTCAACTCGAACTCGTTGCAGTGAGCATATTGGTCTGAAGCCAGGGAATTATGACTGACCATAAGCATATGGATATGAAAACAGTCTCTGGCACAATGATATAGGGATAAAATCCAGTGAACGCCTCAAACTAACAGAGGGGAGGCATAAAATTTAAGTTAACTGAACACAGACGCCGGAGGAAAATCATATAAAATAACCTCGACAATAAGTGCAACCTCATAAACAAACTCAAAACATTATCCCGTGAAAGACAGATTCAATCATAAACTCAACTTTAATTATAAATGTTTTATCAATTAAGTCAGAGGAAACTGTCAGTGTTTAACATCCTTGATTTAATGACTTCATTTGGCTGCGCCTTAGTGCACATCTGGCAGGTAAAAAGATTTCTGGATGTATTATGAATACAGAAAACGAATCAAACCCAGCGTCAACATGATTAGTTCCAGGTGTGTAGATGAATGAGTCAGACACAAGCTCAAATATTACTATTTTTGTTTAAGTTTCCATTAAGACCACACACATAAAACAACCTTCTGCAAAAGCCTTTTAGTCTGTCAATAATTATTGTTTTTATTTTAATCAAGTTGTTTATATAATCTTTTGGTGTATTTTCCAGTCAGATCTATTTTTGTTTAATTTTCTAAGTAATGTATTTTAGTTGCCCTCATAATGCTGTGTAAACTTTTTTTGTTGCATGCACTGCAGCTATGCTTTTGAATCAATGGATTTTTTTCTCTATTTGAAATGTACAGTGCGTTCCCAATTCCCATACTATCATACTATAAACAGTAATAACAGGATTATCAATTAAGTAAGTGAACAAAATAATCATAAATATTACAGACAACAACAGGACATAACTATAAAAATAACAATGACAGAACTGCAGATGTAATGTCGCAAATATAATATCTTAGAATCTACAATCTGTGCAGTTGTAACTTTAAAGTTAAACTACACACACTGCAAAGTAACAACAGCAGAGCTCTCCAGGTTGATCTTCGTCTCTGGAAAATTCAGTGAGTGATGTTTGTTTTATCTCCAAGGTAATGGATATAAAAGCAAGAGGGTCAAAGTTCAGGGCGCAACATTATGAGACAGTAGTATGTCCTAATTGTGTGCATACTGCAGGCAACAGTACGTACTCTGTAAGGGCAGCTGCAGTACCTACTAAAAGTATAAAGAAAAAGTATGTGATTTGGAATGCATCTTTACCACTCTGTTTATTTTATGGGCCCTCCGTCCACCTCAAGAAATGCAGCTGTGAGCGCTTCAGAGCTTCAGCTGGGACCTATGGCTGCGTCTGGTTGCTATGATACAGAATATCCGTGGAAGTAAAAACGTCTGTACAGGGTAGAGTATTTGCTCTCAATAAAGGGAAGGTGGAAGCACGGAGGGAGACAAGTCAGACCCACTGGTCTATGTGAGTCCACGAGAGGAAACATGTATTAATATATATACACAGTAACTGTACATATTTCTCCGCTATTGTTCAGAAACTTTACATGTGAGATGTGACGGCTGGTCTTTGCGGTATTTGTCCCTACATCGCTGTGACTGAACTGCTGGGTAAAAGGTGACGGTGACGAGCGCAGCATTTTACCTAAATTAAACATTTTTCAACAAAAAAAAAAAAAAAAAAAAGCCAAACGTGCATCACTCAGCGCAGAATAGAGGCTCAGTGCCTCATCAGGCTGCTGCTGTTGTCGTGTAGTGTAAATATGTGGCACTCCCATTGCAAAGAATTGTAAAAATACACTGGCCTCAGGAAAAAACACTTTGGTGGGCACGGACCCTTATCCTGTAGTTTTGTTTGTTTTATTTCCACAAGGCTCGCTTCAGCAAGTTAAGTTTTCCTACTCAACATTTGTGGTGGTGTTTCTGGCCGCAGCTGGACTAACCTTGTCTTTCTTTGTGGTTTCGTCCTTCATGATGGTCCAGGACTGTCCGTCATCACTGTAAGCCACTTTGAAGGCTGTGACGAACTGGATGGAGCCAAAGTCTTTGGCCCCCTGTGTGATGACTCCTGTGATCTTCTTGGTAGAGCCCAGGTCCACCTGACAGAAAAAAGCTTCACTTTACAAACACAGACAGGCAAATTAAAGAAACAATGTGCAGGGTTGTCCGGTCCTCCTCTCCTACCTGCAGCCACTCAGACTGGTTGTTGGTGGCGGCGGTCCAGGCATTGGTCTTGCCCTGTTTGTCCAGCCGGGCGTAGTGAGGGTGCCAGGTGAAGGCCTCGATGCCCCAGGTGCGGAAGGTGCTGGAGGACGTGATCTGGCGGTCGGACACCAACCGGGACTTCATGCCCATCGGCTCTGAACAACCTGAAGTGTTTGAATACACTGTGGAGGTGAGACCAGGTGGAGAGACAGAGGAAGAGACAGAAAAGAAGAGAAATGGAAAGAGAGAGAAAGTATGATAGACAGGGGACGGACAGGAAGCGGCCCAGGCCAGCCAGTGATGTGAATGAAGCAGCAAACAGACATCCAGAGATGATGATGCAGATGTAGTGGACAGAGAGGTGAACGTGAAGCCATAAACGTGCAGCTTTAGGCTTAGCTGAGCTCACATCTGTGAACCGCCATCTGGGGCTCAAGTTGGTCACACCCAGGTTATTTAATTATACAGCGATGATCCTCCACAAGTTTAAAGTATTCTCATGCTTTCTGTATAATTTCACATGTTCAGCATGAGCAGATGGCCAACCCTAAAGTAGAAACAAACTTGTGAAGCTCATTGTGCAATACATAAAGGCTGGAACAGACTTTTTAATGTATGTGCGTTAGTGAAGCAGCCGCGCATGCAGGTTGGATAAACAAGGGTCAAAGATGCATGAGAATGTTCAACTGTGTTGTCCAGCATCATGTAGCTGCTTACGCAACATCCTCTCATTTCCATAACGTAATTTTACACTTCAGTTGATTCTCTCAGTGAGGTGGAATGAACTGAGTTTGACGTACAGACCCATGACCTTCTAGAGAGAAAATTTTCTAATGGGTATTTTGAAATTAAAGCAAGTGCAGTAAAAACATGTTTCTCTGTGTTTAAAAAAGGACCAAACCTCATGCATGCTGGTCATGATCTCACGTCAGACTAACAGGTGACACCAAAACTAGTCTCACATTGCAAGACTTACCTCGCACTGGAGAAAGGTCTGGATGAACCCATCATAATTCCACACTAAAAGCACTCTGGGTTGTTTGTATTTGTTTAAACCGGGTTGGTCAATCTCATTTTAGTTGTGGACCAGACCAGTAAAACCATTGCTTAATAACCTAAACATAATCCTTTTCAAAATGTTCCTTTTTTTTAGTTCAAAGAAGTTCATTCTGAAAACCCTCATCCATTTACAAAACAAATGATGACCAGCCCGCGATATCCTGAGAAAAATATGTGCAAATTCAACAGTATGTCTCAGTTTTTCCACATTCAGTCAGTCTTCTACTCACTTTAATTACATGTGCATTTTTAAAAATAATTTTCCACTCCCACTAAAGTGAAAGCTATTGAAGAAGCAGGTTAAGTCATCCTCTGCCTTACAAACCATTTACAGTCTGAAGTTTTGTCCGTGCTTTAGCAGCAGGGTTCCACCCATATTGTTTTAAGACAGAAGTCTGATTCAGATTCTTTTGTACTGTACGGTTGACAATATTTTGCACAATGTTCAATATCTTTAAATATGACCACAGCAAGTATTAATTGTTATTATGGTCAGGGTGAAAAGCCTCAGAGGCAGCATTTTCCATTAAGTATCTACTCACTTTTTCACGTGCTCCCGAAACCTGGCACCTCTTAGCCTTCACACGTGCATCAATATTAGATGTGCAAAGTCATCTAGTGGCCCGAATTGGACCCTTTGGCGGCCAGTTCTGGCCCCCGGGCCGTATATTTGACACCCCTGGTATAAAAGATCCACAATCGTCGGGTGGTGCTAAGGCCAGGATGCAACTACAGTGCCCTTGCCAAATAGTTTTGAGAGAAAACTTGTTATGGTGGGGCATTTGCACATGTGACGCAAGCCCTGAAATTAAATGGCTAAATCCCTGCAAAACAAAACATTAAAAGACGTTTTAGCATGTAGGTTACTGGCTCGGAGGTTGTTGTTGTTGTTTCATGCACAGCAGTAAAACAACAGTGTAGAGATAGGTCTGGCTATGTGAGACTACTTTCACGTCACGACAGGGATTTTGAAAACGGTAACATGCTTGCTTCGCTTGCTGCTGATTCTGCGTGTTAGCCTTTTTCAAAATTGTCATCCCCATCTGAAAATAGGCATCCAATGACAGGCTTATACCCACTATACTTTACATCCTGTGAGCCAGACTACCCCAAAAACAAAACAAGCCTCAAATATAGCAATCTGGGAATCATGCACAAAGTGGGAAGCACTGACAGAAGAACAGACACTGATCTGATACATTAGACAGCCATCAAGAGAGACAGATAATCAACAGCGTAATGAGGCCGGCAAGTTCTAAAGAACCATGCTGGCTTTACATAAAAGACAGAAAGATGAACAGAAACTTGTTGCAATACAGAAGAGATAAATGAGTATGACATTTGCTTGCTGAGGTGACAATTTTTAGATGATGAATATGATCAACACTTTGCCCGCAGCACATAAATCTCTGAATCATTAGCATCTAATGTGCGGTACGCCTGCCAGTGTTACAACAGTAGAATATAATCATATGGTGTTGATAAAGCTGCATCTGTGTTCAAAGTAGTGCAATCGTCTGAGTAATATCCTGAAACACGATCAATCACTGAACGTACGGCTGAAAATGATTAGTGAGGAAACATAAGAGCTAAATGCTGATTTAACTCTGGATGACACATTTTCCCACCTGGAGTTTGAACGACTTAAGATGTGAAAAGATGGTTTCAGTCACTAACAAACATCAGTGTACTGGATATGTGTGTGTTGTGTGTTTTCTGTGTGAGTTTACCGTTGAGCTCACAGCCCACCAGCTCCATGCGCATGGTGCACGCCTTGCGACACACCACAGGGATGATGCGGATGTACTGGGCGATGATTGGAGGGTCAAACAGGTTGGTCTTTGTGCCGTCGTTGTCCACGTTTCCGACAAATACCTACAGAGTAAAAAGGAGTTAGTAAACTGTGTCAAGTTTACTGACAGGTTTACTACTATAATGACAATTTCATTTCAGTAGGTTTATGTATACTAAAAAAATCACAATAAAACTAAAACATGATGTGAATCACTCCAAACAGGATCCATCTTTGTTGCATTTGTTTTTCAAGCAAACTTGAACTCCGTTTGTTTAATACACACAAACATGACGCCTCTCTCTGTTTCACAGCTGGTGTTGCTGGCAAAAATGTCAGAGTAAAGCTCCAGTAAAATGTACTGTGTGTACTGTACGTTGTGTTTGTCATTGCTCCCTCTAGTGGTTCATTTATACCATTTAGAAACACAGTGACATGAGCTGTGTATTGAAGACTGATGTATCTTGATGGGCACATTTTTCAACGTGACCGAGGAATAAATAAATAATTTCAAAACAGATATTAAGCGCAGATTTTTGCTGCATTATGTATTGTGTCCTCACATTGTCCTTCCTCTGTCCCTCTGTTCTGTACATGGTGTACGTCCTGCCGTCCAGGCTGGAGGCCACTTTAAAGGCCTTGATGAACTCGGCTGTTCCAATGCGACTGGCGCCCTGCGTCACGATTCCTGTAAAGCGCATTTTTCTTTGCATGTTGATCTGAAATTGAGGACAGAGAGCCGAATTAGTGAATTAAGTTTCCAAAAGTTCAACTAAAATATCATTATGACAAAGTAAAGGCAGGAAATGTGGAGATGGCAAGTAAATTTCAAAGAAAGCCTGTGTGTGTGTTTTCAATTTATCAATAAATAGAATTAGTTTTTCAAAATATATGACTTCTAATTATTTATTTGTAGGGAAAGTATTTGTAGCCTGGCAGATCTGCAAAAAAAAAAACTTGTGTGGATTTAAAACACATCTAAACATGTTAATCTATACATAATAATGACATTCTTTATATCCGTGTGCGCCCGGTCTCACCTGTATCCATGGGTTCTTGTCATGTGCTGCGGCACTCCAGGCGTTAACAAGTCCCTTGTTGTTAAGGCGGGCGAGCTCAGGTCCCCAGCGCTGCAGGCCCAGCAGGCTGTAACGGACTGATGAGGCTGAGATCTGGGACTCAGCGATGCCCCCACCCTCCATGCCGAGCAGAGAAATACAGCCTGTAGAGGAGAAGAAGATTCTGACATCAGTGTGAGATTCCCCACTGTGGCTCTAATGCAGGTTTGTCATACTGTAACCTTTCAGAAGCCCGATTAAAGGTTCATGTGGCTCAGTATTCACATTTCCTCAGAAAAAAACCCTCTTTGTTGTACCGCAACTTAAAATTCATAAGGCCACGTAGTCAGAGAGGTCATTAAAGTCTTATACACATTCAAACATTATCTCTAACATGCTTAACCTTCCCTCAGCTGTGTAAAGCATGAAGTCATTAATGATGCAGAGCTCTGAATCAGCCTAACTGAATAAAGTATTGATTCTTCATTTGGCAGGCTCTCTATATGCTGCCTACTGATCATCCTAAAATGCAGCAGCTTGGCCGCCTTCCCAATCCCATCATCTTTAATGTCCTCCTTCAATTCTACTTCTTTTAATTAACATATTTTTACAACACCGGCAACAGTGGATCATTTAGGGATGTTCCTCATGACTAATTCACCTGACATTTAGATGAAAGTCTGAACTTTAGGCGACTAGTCAAAGTAAGGGAACACTCAGAAAACTGCCAAATTTGAGCACAATTTAATCTGTTTAAACACTGTCTGAAAAAATATTACGTATACTATAAATGCCACTTGAAATCATTAATCATATTTTTCACTTAGCACCGTGCATTATGAACACATTATCCTACAAACACGACAGCAACTACATAAATAAAAGTTACAATAACATTTATTAAAAGCAATATTCTTAAGGAAAATACAACTTTGAAACGCGCCCTATTATTAGAATGGCATTTTCATTGGGTGATTGCAATCATACAAAATAATAATAATAAATTTAATAAAAGTTTAACTGACTGGTATGTCACTGGTAACTGGCGAGGGTAGCAACATTTAATTGAATGGTTGACTAATCGGGCATATACCTAACATAATGCAAACATCACATTTGAAGTGAGTGTGCCTTGGGGCTCGCACAATATCAGATTCTCACTACATGATCATCCTGATCAAATGACTTTAAGATAACGATATCGCAATATCTGTAGGAAATTTGAGGGGATGGAGATAAAGCGAGAATGGAAATAAACGGGAATTATTTATGAGGTGCTGGATTATTTACACAGTATTATCTTACTTGAATTATTGACAAGATATCAACATTTCATTTTTTAATATGGTCAGTATCGGTATATTCCGACATCTGTAGTGTGCCTGTGTGTGTGTGTGTGTGTGTGTGTGTGTGTGTGTGTGTGTGTGTGGTGAGTAATTGAATTTGTGAAAAACAGACACAATTTATACCTGGTAAAATAAAATTGTAATATTGTCAAATGAAGTAATGAGTGATCAACATGACAGTGATCCATCCATCTGTCTAGGACTGTTGACTGGTCACACTTACGCAGGTGGCAGTGTTTGCCCACATAAGGGGACGGGCAGTGGCATTTGAAATCTCCCTCCAGGTCCCTGCAGATGCCTCCGTTCTTGCATGGCTGGCCGGCGCAATCATTCACATCTACAGAGAGATAAATCACACCGTCACTTACTGTACTCAAACATAAACAGCTCACTGGTCAACTGTTATCAGCCTGTCTGAAAGCAGATCACAGTTGGTTAGAGGTGTGAGTGAAGATCACGTCATGCTTAAGAGACGGGATTGGAGATTTCTTCATCTGCTTCACACTGATGTTAGTTGAAGCCATGCCAACAGGACTGGAGCTGTAGTAGAGAGGAGGTTAGAGAGAGGAGCTCGTTTCTTGTCAGACAACAGCCTTGATCAAGAAATCTGTTATCAAAGAACCGGCTGCATCAGGAGATCATGTGGTCAGGATGTGGAGCATTTAGTGAAAGGTGGCAGGAGTAAGCATGTTTCACAAAAAATCCCAAACTTCATAAGAAATGCTGCTTTCAAAGAAGAGTCGAGGATTTTTTTTTGGGTCATTTCAGTCTTTAATTTCCTTGTAACTCTTTGTAATGCCTCTTGATGGCGCCTCACCGACACTATCTGTCCAGCTCAAAGTCTATTAGATGAGTCAGAAAGGAGGAAAACGAATCAGTAGAATAAAACGGGAATAAACTCCATCTTTCATCTCTCCCCCACAAGAACTGTCAGTGTGACTAAACCAGCTTTGAACACACTCTATATTGACCGCATACGCAAGAACAAGGCACAAATTTAGCTGCCTGTATAGATGACTGCACACCAAAAAGCGGGGGATTTCAGTCAGTCGCTAAAGCTTTAATCCTCAGTGGCTGTTATTATGGAGGAAAATGCACGCAAACAGCCCAGGCACACCGATGTTATGTTTCTATCCAACAAACACACACATGGCAGCATCTCCCTACCCACATGCTCCCTCCATAAATAGCTCCGTGTCCAAGCATTCATTTTCACACTGTCACAGGAGGAATGCAGTCATTTTGAAATGTGCATCCACAAACTCGGGATAACGAGGTCCACAGTCATGACATCTCTGGCTCTGGGAGCTCATACTAAAATCACATAAAGCAAACTATTTCTAGAAGCAGCAGCGGGATATTTTAAACATCAAGCTCTCAACACTGTAAATAAGCTCTTTGATCAATTTACTGTCTTGGAACAACTCAGTAGACCTCTGTATGTATATATGCCAATATATTCATCATGTTAAGATATCATGGGCTTTTTAAGAATGTTCAAAGTGCTTTTTTAAGGCTACAGGAAATGTAATCAAAGAAGTATTCTAAATAAGGATACTGACTAAAGCCCTGTTTACAGGGGACTAGTACTACTGTACCTGGGGACCTTGTGTGATTTGAAAATTACACCCCCACAACTGTGTTTCATGCAGCGCATTCTCACGGGATAAGTGAAGTCTGTATTCTACTGTAATTTACTGACATTATCCCCGGGATATGATGCGTACAGTCATTTTTAATTCCACTCTACACAACACAGAAACACTTCACAGCTCCACTAGCGGTGATGAACAGCGTTAACCTCCTGTTGTTTCTTTACAAGATGGGTTAAGAAATAGAACCGATTCTGCCACAAACTGTCACTTGTTATCCATCTCATCATCTTTTGAGATTTCGCTCTTCTGATTGATTTGAGCTTGCTTTTTCTGCAAGCAGGTCTCCATACTGTGCTGCAAGATGAGCCTCCTAACTTTAATATGTTAGGTAATTTGAGGTGAAATTTTTACTTGACAAATTACAGAAATGGATGATTCTCATGGGATTAAGATCACAGACAACTGCCGAACTTATTAAAAATTTTTAGAGGCCCACGGGTATTACTGTAGTCAAGTTGTGCTGTAAGATCACTGGTGTTACTTTTATGAGGGTCACCTCTAAAGCTCGGTCTATTGTCTCAGACTCTCAACATCCCCTCCATGTTGAATTTCAGATGCTTCCAACAGGGCGGAGGTGTTGCCTTTTTAATGTAGCACTAAGCGTTACAGATCATCCTTTGTCCTGTCTGCTATCACTCATCTTAACCAACAGTGCCCACTAATGTCCATGATTTACCCCCGACAGTGTGTGATACTGGATACTGTGTGTCATGTATTGTATTGTGTGTTTTGTTGTACTCATGACTACTGTCTGTATTTCAAATTGCCCCTCTGGGACATTAAAGTTTACCTTATCTTACTATACTAGTCCTTCGCGAATAAGGCTTTAGAGTAACAGGGAGTGAGTTAAAATGATGCTACAAACTATAACAAAGGCAGGATGTGCAGAACCCATTTGGTTAGGTCAGTCTTTGGTAAATAACAAATACAGTTGAGTCAGTTAGCACAACCCACTAGAAAAGATAAAAGGTTAAAGTTTACTCTTGTGCACATTATTTTAAAGTTTAACTAAAATCAGACAACTATTTAATTTAAATCAATGCAAAGATTCATTATTCTTTCGCTGCATGGGGCACAAACAACTCTGCTGTGTAGCATTTGAGCAGGTTTCCAAAACAAACGTCAGACTTAATGATGCTGACTGGACCAAATGTTGACATGCTCCATGATGTTCTCACCTTCTGTCTGACTTTAGCCCCCCTACAACCCAGAGACCTATATCGGTAATTGATGACAGACTGACGGAAGGAAACTCCTGACATGCGTCAGCTGGTGACTCCTTCTCCAGTAAGAGGATTGGGCACCAGGAAGATCATACAGTTTGGTCTGCTCCAGGATCTAATCCATTTATCTGAACCAGAGGGAGGGGGTGTCAGCTGAGGAGGAGCCCTGAGACAGGTAGAGGAACACGTAGATGCATGGCAACTTACGTAATAAACACGTGTTAGCTGAAAAAGAGTATCAATAGGAAATTACGTTTAATGTTCAACTTGTTCAATAAAATAATGTTGGAAATAATATTCTTTTTTTAAAATTCAACAGCAATTTGTTTTTTAGCATTATACTGAAAGCAGCAGAAAGGCACAACTGAGTACACTTAAATGTCTGTATTTTTATCATTAATATATGTCAAAACATGGCACATATCTTCCTCATATCATGCAGCCCTAGCTGAAATATATACAACTCATAGTATTCTGATTCACTGTAACCATGAAATGACTTCAGGGTAAAAACCCTCTTACTCTAAAACACCAACCCAGAAAAACAATACTGACATCTAATCAGCTGTTACATATTTAGCAGTATCTGCTATCAGCACACTGGAGGGCAGAGCACGTGCCAGACGGATCACCACTCCATGGCCTGTATCCAACAAACCCTATAGCTCATAAAGGAAAAACAGCACACTACCACAATATTCACAGCGTCAATATCTGTCTCAGCGTGAAGCGAAAACCAATACAAATGTCATGCGGCTTGTTTGAAACCTGACCCTGATCGATGCAAAGCCAAGGTCAGCTGGCAGTGCATGTGGTGATCAGCAAAGTTATCTACGTCCAGGATCTGTGCTACAGCCAGCAGGATTTGGGCCTAAAAAAAGGCCTCAGCCCACGATGTACTCAAACTTCACAGTCTGTGATGTTTATGGTTGGAGAACAACTCTTTCCTACGAAGCCCAGGAGCAGTAACTGTAAGTCAAACTAGGAAAAGTCAGTAAAGAAACTTCAATATCTAAATACTAAATTTATTGTCAGTATGAACATCAACACAAAATCTGCAATGGGCCTGCTGTGGGGAAGAAAGTTAGTCCATTCTTCCTACCAATGATAACTTGAAATAAGTTAATTACATATTTTTAATCACCACTCTCACCGTTGCCATGGTACAGCAACCAAAGAGGGGGGAACTCTAAAGGCATTATGGCCACCCGATAAAACCACAATGGCATTATTAAATAAAAAAAGGACCAAAGGTTTCCAGATGTGTAATTTGCTGTGCACTGTGTGGACTGGCTGCAGTACCAGGGAGCGCCAGCAGCAACCCAGAATAGCTCTGAACTGGATCTCCGCCAGAGTGCCGCTCTGCTGGAGGGATGCGGAGCTCTGAGATGAAACTACTGATGTCATAAAGTATATTTACAGAGCATATTATTTAAAGCTGTGTCTTGGAGAGGTCAGTATGAATAGACCGAGGCATGGTGACATCAGATCCTGTGCACTGGTGAATGATAGCTGTGGTTCTTAGAGCTGCAATGTCCGTCACATTTTAATCCATATTAGTGTATTTCTGCAGTTTGAATTTTAGATTTATTATTATTGTAAGATCAGCTCACCTAACTCAGAATGTATATTTGCTGCAGTAAGTTAGTTTTGTTAACTTTTTTTTAATAACTCTGCAGAGAGAAACTCAAAAATATCTTAGTGAGAGAAATAAAGTGTCATCAACACTCACTAAGTCATGACTATGCCTTTGTGGTTTAAATAAAAAAGGGAGTCTGGGAAGTTGTAAATGTTGGATTTCCCCCCGCTGGATGTTTAGTTACACAACACTATATTATGGTTACATATTTACACAAATGTGGTTGTAGTTTCTGAAGGATCTCAAGCATGGCGCTCAACCCCTAACTGCTTCGTGGTCAACAGAAGAGGAATTACAGACGTGAATATACATTACTTGCTCAGCTAAACTAATTTTAAGTTTTAAAAAACGTATTTTAGAAATAAGTTTTCATAATGTGCTAGTTTAGCAGAGCTGGATATTCAGGATTCAATACTGGGCATGTCTGGATCTTTGCTTTCTACAGTAAGATTCTTTGTTATTCAAACCAACTTAATGGCAAGGCTCAATAATTTATTCAATAATTTCAACACGTATGATTTCAGTTTCACCGGTTCCACATTCTTACATCAGCTGTATCGACTTAATATTTATGTGGGCACCCTCTGTGGTTAATTGTTGTTACAGCCCCTATAGCTCTGTTGGTGTTTTCATGTTGATGTTTACCTGTCAAGGGTCAGCCTTAACAACCAACAGCTGCTGCTGTTACCTAAGTTCATGCTGTGATTCCAGGTAAGCAGCTTTGGGGATCTGACAGGACAATCTAGTTTGATTAATGCAGACAATAGTAAACAAGAAGCCTTATTCATGACGTGAGTTTACCAAATAACAGGCTTGTTTTGGCTGGTCCGACTCATTTTCAGTTGATACGGTTCCATAGAGCAAATTCAACACAGTTCAAGCTTAGTTACTATGGTGACATATGCTGGGAACTAACCTGGTCTGGGGCAGGCTAACTGTCAGGCTAAGGTTGATTTATGGAGTTCCTGTAACACTGACCCAGCAGGAAAGCAATGATTTTACCACTGACTTTCTGGCGAGCTGTCACATTATTCACTTTAATAACCACTATCAGTTAATAAAATTAAGTTTATAGATAATTAACTTTAATAAGTAACAAATTATACAATGACAAATTATTAGGTTTGAACCTACATACATGTTTAATTATAGAGAATTTGAAATCAAAATTACCCCAATAGTATAACAGCTACAAAAATAGATAACAACACAACTGCAAATATGCTGACCAGAAATGTGGTACTTAAATCCATATACCTCTGTCCTTTATATTCTTGATAGGAAACCATGTTTAAAAATGTACTGGTTTAATACACTTTAAACAAAGTAAAAAAAAACGCAGGGCTGCACAGTGCAAAAATCATATTAAGATTATTTTGACAGATATACCTCACAAGCATGTTCCCTTATGCCTGCAATTTGATTTGTAGGCCAATTTGTGGGCAACACTGTAGCACCACGATGCTTTATTTTTAATAGTATGTTGTAAAACATTGTACCTTTATCAAAAAAAATGCAGCTCCTTCAATTTGGATATTGCATTTGGCCATATTTGATTAATTGTACAACCCTAAAAAAAGTTAACTTAAATGTGTTCAGTGGGTGTATGTAATGAATAAAGATCATGAGATTGGACAGCTGTAGCATCAACTTGATCATGCTTAAGTGCTTAAATAGCCTTTAGGCATGCTTAACATAGTGAACAATACTTTTATATATAGTTTAGTACCTGCAGCCACGTTCCCCACTCAGCTGTTGTTGTTTAAAAGTTCCACAAGTGTTTAATCTATAGGCTATATAATGTAACCTAGAGATTAACTGAGTAAACATGTGTACACTCACAGCCTTGAGGTTTAATATGTGTATTCTTGTGTAAGGTATTTTAATAACTTACAGGTTTTCAGTTCTCACAGTTTGAGTGTATCAAAATATTTTGTTACAACTGAACTTATTTGCTGCTACTTTAGGACTCAATCAATCAGTTATTTCTTGCCAGCCTTTCTCTGGTTTTGTTTATGGCAGTTGCATCACCTTTTTTTTTTTTTTTTTTGGTTATAAGATGTTTAAAATCTTGATATATTTCTAAAAGTAACATCGCCGCTCTCTTTACCATGGCTGTTTGCCATGGTGTTATCGATTTGATCCCTGTTCGATCTCTCGGGCTGCTTAAGAATAGCACACACAAGCAATTATCGGAACTACTTGAACCCGTGTCGAACCAGTCTGATTGCGTGAACTTCAAGTGACCTTTATGGAACTGCTTCAGCCCCGACTGATTTCTTGGTTCGTTCCAGTCACGTTTTGGACTTTTTTTTGCATGCTTTATGTAACAGGCCTTAAGAAATGCACACGAGACAGCACAAACACACACGCAAACACACACACATATATATTATGTACACACACACACTGTACTACATAGGGGGCATGGAGCCCAGTCTGCCCACACTACCACATCCTGGGAGGAGCTGAAAACTCTCCCTTAACAAGTGAAAGAGCAGCACACACATACACACCCCCTTCATCGACTTCCAAGAAGCAAATAACTGCCTTAATCTGTATGAAAATCTGGGATTTAGAGACCATAACTAGAAAAAGACTCCTTTTCCCTCTCTGTTTCCATCCATCTGCTTTGGCCCAAAGTGAAGTGCACAGCGATTGACATCTCTCTCTGCATCTCCATAGTTGAGCCCCCCCATACGCACACACACCGACACACACGCACTCCTTCTCTGCAACCCATAAAGGCTTTTAGGGCAAATTTGAAAGGACAGTCAGAAGTGCTGCAGTCAGACCTGAGTAGTGAGTGTGACATTGTCAGGAGGGCAGACTTAATTCACCGTTCCGCCTCCGCGTTCACTTTTCCGCCCGGCAACAGTAGCAGCACTGACGTTGCGAGCGCTCAGCGTGGACCGCTACTTTCTGTTGGCTAGACTGGCACGAGGGAAGAACTGTGTGTGTATGTGTATGCTAAACAGCCTGTATATGAGATCATGAGCAGTGTGTGGTTGTTCATGTGGGATGTGCAGGGCGCATGTGATTAATCTTTTTCCAGTAGAGATTTTCTTGCTCCCTTGATCCATTTCTCAGAGGAATTTTAGACCTTTAAGGAGAAATGGATTCAGCAAAGAAACATTTGTTTTGTGTTCTTAACTACTTATCATAACTGGCAGCAGGACTTGACGGAGAGGACGTTGCTATTTTCTTCCTTTATCCTATTTCTAACTAGTCACTCTTCCACTTCTGTACTGTTGTGTTTTTCTATTTATAGTTTTGGAGATGCAGTGGTTTGTGTGAGAACAGATTCTTGTACATCTGACTCCAGTTTTTCAACAACTCCTGATCCAGCTCCATGTTTAACTGTTTTTTAATTACAAAAAACCCCAACAAAAAACAGTTTATTCTCCAATGACAGGTTCCCATACATCCTCACAGTTGACTAGTGAGAGGATTCTAGTTACATTTCTGAACTTTTTTATCAACTTCTAACCCCAAATGTCTGCCTAACTATGCATTTTCATGTGTGAAGTGAGTGTGAGGATGCTAGTTAAATGTTTAACGACACTACGCCTCCCCGGGTTCACCACAGTCGCTGGTTTTCTACAGCTTGTCTCCTTCTCTGTTTCACACAAACCATAGGAGCTGGCTGCCATGAGCCTCATTCCTTGGCCACACATGCACACACACACACACAAATTAGAGAGCACTTAAACTGTCACAACACAGTCATCAGTAGCTGTGAATGGAGGGGTACCTCCCTGACCCAGCAGTCCTCAGGGGGGGTTCTCATAAAGCAACACGGTCAAATAAATTCCCCTCATCATTATCCTTGAGGCATTATCTAATTAGTGTAAATGCCTGCTCTGCAGAGGGCTCTTACTCTGGCAGCTAAGCTAATAGGGCTTGCCAGAAGACTTGTAAATGTATGGATCTCATGAGCTGTGATTTATGGTTCTCAGGGGTAAAAGAAAACACAAACAGATAACTTGGCTGTAGATTTTAAGTCAAATGACAATGTTAGGCGTGTAAGTATGGGCTAGGGGAATTCTAAATTAAAATAGTTGGTAACTTGGAAACAATTAAACTGGCTCAGAAAGGCATAACTATACTTTCACTAATGAGGCATGAGGGAGTTGAATGACATCTTTTTGTGAGACAGGACGTCTTCCTGTCTGGGTGGGTGAGCTAATAAAAAGGCGGTGTATCTGACATGATCTCACTGCCGGTTCTGCTGCTGGCCTTGACTCATAAACAAGGAGAGATAGTGCTGAACTCAGCGGTTTCTCTGTCTGTGAGTGTGTGTGCATGTGCATGTTGTGTGTGTGCCTCCACATGCAGCCAAGAGAACAGAGAGCACCTGGATCCAAGACGGAAAATAGACCACAGCGCAAAACACACACACATACACACACACAGCATTCTTTCCTCAAGTCCCATTTCCACTGTTACCTTTTCTCGAACTTATATCTGCCCCTTGGACACCTAGGATAAAAAGGCATACATGATCAAACAAAAAAATGCAAATTAAGCTTTTCCTAAAAGTCCCACTTGATTCCTGCTAAATTACTTCTTTGTGCACACTTGGCCACTGTTATTCTGCCGCCTCTCCCGCAAACAGTAGCCATCTGTCTGTGTGTGGAGGGCTGCAGGCAGTTGGAGGAGCGCAGCACATGTTCCCACCGTTGCTTCCCTCTCTTGGGCTGACCCTGATTGAACCAACCTGGTGTGAGTGACGTGTGAATGGAGCTCCCATAAGGACGACAGCTGTCTGTCTGGTGGCCACCACTCACAGCAGCTGTCTCCATGTTAGTGTGTCAGGTTAGACAGATTAACAGGGACCTCATTACAAGTGCCAATTCATTATATAGGAATGTACTATATCTACACTCAGTGAAAGAGAGATACCAGCATATGAGCAGCATTGTGACTTTTAGTTTGGTGTGACGCTGTTTGTGAAAGCAGTGAAGATGTGCTGCAGTGAATGATCAAGATTATAATTCTGATTAATAATGGCATAAAATTGATCATTTTCAATAGCTCAAAAACAACCCTAATTACACTTTTAATGGATAATAAATTGGCACCAAAAGATGTTTAGTGGGTATGTGATAGCACCTAAGACATGCCCACTGATCTGGCATGTTGCAATGCTGATAAGAGATTCTTCCAAAACTCATTCATAGTCAGTCTTTCAGTGTATTATTACACTACAGGGGTGCCGTATGATCTGGGAAAGGGCCTACAAAAATATTAATTAGCTTAAAACTTTTAATCTGGCCACAACAAAAATGCTAACAAATAAAAATACTGAACAACTTTCCATGAATCATGATATAAATATCCGAATATGACAAAGTGGAACTGATCTTGAATTGTGTCAGAATCAGCCTGTTACCCCTAACCTCACATTTATGACACAACTCTCCAGGAAACACTGATAGCTATTAAACAGCCACTGATATAACCCCAATAAAGGGAGGGAGCACAGACTTACTGTTCTGGCAGTGGACTCCTTCGAAGCCTGGCTGGCACTTGCAGACGTACTCGCTAAAGACGTCACCCCGGCGGGAGTGGCCTGTCACCTCGCAGATGGCATCATTCTTGCACGGGTTGGGGTGGCAGGGCCCTTTGGACAAGGAGAAAGTCACAGAAAAGGAAGGAGAGGAGTTTAACAAGTGTAAAAAAAGTTACACAAAATACCAGTACCCATACCAGCATCCTTAAAGTGATAGTGTTACCAATAAAGTACTTCATTTCATACTGTTTTTTTTTTTTTACTTCATTCGATACCCATCATGTGAATGGAAGCATTCAGTTGCATAAAATGCCACCAGACACCACAGGCATGTAGTATAGCCATACTTTCAAATGTTTTGGTGGCATCTTGGCATGCTGAACTGCTGAACTCTGTTAAATACACTTTGTTCGACTTCACCAAACCACAGACTGTATGGCTTATAGCTGCTGCAGCAGTGGGCCAATCACATGTTGCGTTAAATCAAAGAACACTCCTGGGGAGTGGCAAAACTAAACACGGTCATCTCTTTCCTGGATCTGGATACAAAAAGGATCGAATGCAGGAATTGTTTCAATACTACTTGGTAATGGGTTATTTCGGTTGATACCTTAAAAAGGTATAAAGTACCAATATTCAGCCATATCGAGCGGTTCTATGTATGTAGGAATTTGGTTTGGTTGAAGATCAGGCTTAATCTATGTACATTTTACACTGGGTTCACACGACACGATATCAGCCCAATTATAGCCCGAGGCAGCAACGTACGGTCTCGGCTTGGATCGTGAATGACAATGAATGTCGTATGCAACAATCCATCGTTTTTTCTCATGTAGTGTGTCATAGTAGACGACAACCAACGCCATGTCTGGGAAGCCTCACGACGTCCCTGACAGAAAGTCTCGCATGTTTTGATTGTTTTTTTGGTCATTCATGCTTTTTCCCATCACAGCAGTCACTCTGACCAATAGAAACACAGAGCGAGTCACAGCACCAAGTCACGGCACAATTTTATGACCCCACAATTGCCTAAACTGGAATAGTGACTGTGGGAACTGACAAAAATGTTGTGTAGTGTGAACCTGGCAGCAGAAAATGCAATTAATCTTTAGGTCAGCATTTGTTAAAGTTTTGCCAAACTGCTCACATGTAGAATTACTGACTGTGCAGCTTTAGAGCTGCAACAAGTCACTAATTTTCTAACCAGATCGTTCTAAGCACCAAGAAGTGATTTATTTGTCTTCATCGTCACTGTCTTACCAGCAAAATGGGAAAAAAAAAACACTTCTATCTGAGACTCATTTCTATCTCGGAAGACTGACTTACCAGTCTCAGTCTCATTGCAGGTTTCTCCAGAGAAGCCGTCAGGGCAGATACAGATGAACGGAGATCCTGCCCCAGTCACACAGGTTCCACCATTAGTGCACACATTCACCTCACAGAAATCACCTGGAGAAGAGACAGTGAGGGGGATTTCGTCAAGTTAAAAGATAGTGATCAATACACAGAACGTCAGGAACCTCACAAACACAGGAAGTAACTCGTTATAGGAATTATTGTGTCTCCACCCATTTTCATATTGTCCCTGCCACAATCAAAGACAGATGTTGGGTGTTTGACTTTGGCTTTAAGACTCATGACTGATAAGATGTTTGTTAGGTGAGTAATGATTATTTGTAGTCATAAAACAAAACTTTAAAAAGTTGAGTAAACCCAGGCCCATGTTTCATGACAGGGAGAGAACATTCAGATACCGTAGTAGCTGTGACTTGTGAATACTTTTGGCATTATGCATGTTTATACTGCATGTTTTGTTCCGTGTGTAATTTCTAGCATTAAAACGAGTTAATACACAGCTGTGTTTCAGTTTTCAATAAGAAAGAGTAAAACGCGCTCTGAGAGAGAATCAGCTAGAGTCATGTTTTTTCCCCATTATTAAATTCTCCACTCCACTCTCTTGTTGTGCTGCTGAATAAAGAGTAAACAGCCTGCTGCAGGTTGGATGTGATGGTCTGAACAGCTGAGTAAGCCATCACTACACTGTAAACACAACACAAACACTGGATGCTTCCACCAGCATCACTGCTGCCTGGCCTGAATCAGACGATCTGGCAGCTCTCGGGGCACGAGGGAAATCGTGTCAGTGGGTGGGGGAAAAGAGGAATCAGGAGGCGTGTTGTGGTTTTCAAAAGCCTGAAGACTAAATGAGCTATGATTTACAGTCAGAGAGTTGGAGTCCAAAAGGAGATTTCTGCCCTTTGGAAACTATGACAACATTGCTTACAAAATAATGAAAGGCAAAAACTGGAAATGAGTGAGTTAGCCTTGCTCCTGACAAAATTACAGAATTTTAGTATCCAGTATACAACATAGAGAACAATGAACCAGTAATTACATTTTTCTTAATATAGACACAGCACATAGCATTTTAGAAGTAAAAGTTGCAATTAGACCCTGTTCTGACACTTAGAATATGGAGGAAGTGAATAATTTTATAATTTAACACCCGCAAAAGCAGGGAAGGCCTCTCCAAGTTAACACTTATCATTTGGATAATTGTTAAGGAAATTGAGGTTGGACCCCAAGTGTCAAACTGGTGGTTTACGTACCACAGTGTCTGCCATAGAGACTAAAAGGGAGCTCTGACCCTGTTTTTTTTAAGTCCATCAGCAGGGTACCTCTTCCCACCTCAAACTAAATAGACTCGTGGGAGTAGATAAATATTTTTTTAGACTTAAAAGTGGCATTTTTAGTCCTGCTCAGGGTGTAATTCACAGAGGCCACAGGGCCAAAATGGCATTTTAAAGAGCCTACTAACTTCCTGTGCAACCCCAAACTACACATACTTACACACAGGTTTTCCCATTCTTCAAAACACTCAAGGATGAGAGCACCCTGAGTAGTTTATTCAGTACAAACTCCAGCCAACAGTGAGGCATTGTGGAAAAACTGACTAGCTGGTCTTCAGAGACAAAGAAGTCAATCATAAATTATATTCAAAATAAAATATTGCACTTGTCAGTTCCATTTTAACCTGATGTACAAAATCTGGATCTATTTTCCATTAGCAATTGTGGAGTTGTAGAGTAGATTAGCGTCATATTCACTGAGAGGAAAGAGAGAAGAGAAATGAAAGCGATCCTCTTTGCCAACATCCTGTTTGGCTGTTTATCCACTGATCTGTACTTCCCATGGATGTCCAGTGTTATCAGTGCTGTATCCAGTGTCATGGCCTTCAAGTGCTTTCACATCTTGTGGGACTGTTAGGCAACAAGCTTGGCTGGCACTGCCAACACATTCTTATCCAAAAGTTGCTGCCTGTTTATCTTTGGGAAGGAACACAGCCTCCCTTCCTACACTGGCAGACAGCTCCCTTCAGGAAACCCTCTTAGCGCTGAGAAATAACAACGTTCAATTAAATGACCTTCCAAGAATATTTTAATGGTACCATCCGACTGATGACCTTGAAATAAGATCACGAAATAGGAAATTTAAACTGCCTCTTTAATCGATGCTTGTGGTCTTAAGGGTAATTCAGCTGGGAGCCAGCCTGGGTTTATTGAGGGAATAAAATTAGTGATGTATTAGTCAAGGTGGTCAGCCAAGAGACAGTGGTTCAACCACCAGAGCCTCCTTGAAAATCCCCGAAGTGATGCCACTGTCTGTAAAAACCACGTCCATAAAACTACATGGGAGTGAAGAGAGTAGCCTACTTGAAATACGCTGGGATTTTAACAAGTTTTGCTTTGCACAAAGGATAGGAGACAGACTCAAAACTAAAAACAACTTTGAATTCAACCAATTAGAGATAATATGCAGTTGTGTGGTTTCCATCCCACATCAACTGTAAACTGCTGCAGTTTCAGAGGAAACCAGAGACTTGTTGTTCCCCATTATCTCCAGCTGATAGAAATAAACAGCCTCAGATAAGCAGGAGTTCATATTACAAGGGAAATATGTGGCTGCAGTTTCAGTTATGTTTACTGAGAAATCACTGCAGAAATATGGACTAGGTTTTGATTTCAGCTATTTAAAAATGGGCACATCACAGTTGAAAATTGTCGATTCACTCATATTGCAAAAATCTAAAACTAACCTCTAGTGTCATCTAGCCTAAGGGCCTGTGTCCACATGGCGTTTTTTCCCCCAAGCATCCTTTATCAATTGTTCCCAATAGGGAGAAACTTTTCAGAAAGGTGCTGGTGTCGTCACTGCCACTCCTTTAGCTACTTTCTACAACAAAGACTGTCACAACAAAAACAGAAAAGCCCATTTGTAGGAGTCGATCAACCGGAAACCTTGGTTTTATGTGATCATGTTATGAGATGTTCCTCTCTGACATTTCTGCCTCCCCCACTACACAATACAATCTCAGGGATCTGATAAATTGGACAAAGAAAACCTAAACTATGGGCATGGCTGGATACCACTAGACCAATGGTTCTCAAATGGTGTGCCGTGATGCCTATCCATGTGTGCTGTGGGATTTATCGATAACCACACATTATTGTTGCAATATTTAACTGGGCCTATACAAACAGTTATGATTGAATTTTTAATTGACTGTATCAGCATGTTATTTGCGTCCATTGCCAAATAAGGAGGCAAACTCTACTTTAATTTAATTTCAAAAAGCTTCAAAGGGAACCTATTTGTCACCGTTCATGCCAGAGAATTATAAGTGTGACACATCACATTGTCTAACATTATTTCCCATTCAAATGGATGTGTTGTTGGTGCTTTGACTAATTTTAAAACATTTAAAATGAATTCTTGAATCATTTTCTTCATAAATATCTCATGAGTAATGGTTGCTTGTCAATAGTTATTTAAAATAGTCCAAAAAAAAAACCATTTATGTCGTGATAAGAGTGGCTTGGGCACAAAAAGTTTGAAATCTACTGCACTAGATTTGAGTGTGAAATGCTTTTGTGCTGTTTGGGTAAATCAACCCTTTAAGCTGCTGCAGCTTCCTTTATAAGCATAATTCCCAAACAAATCAGTCATCCAAAAATAAATCAAGTGTGGGCACAAAACTTAAAGTACTTCTTGTCCAGGGGCCTCACTGACCTCTATATTAACCCTTGTTAGGCTGCATGTGCCTGAAGAAGGTTGTTGCGCAAGTAGTGAATCTTTTATTACAGGAACCGCAGCAAAAACAAGCTGAAACATGTTAATGATGTCTTGATATTTTACTAAATGTGGGTGTGGACCTGTAAACACATAGGCTGGATTCCAAAAACAATATACGAGTCATTTTCATGTAAACACACTGATATTCTCACTAAGGAAGTGGGATAGCTATGAGTCATCTGAGGATACAGCCACAAACACATCTATTTTGCAGCATTTAATAACACAGTAAAAAACACATTTAATACATCTGTCAGAATTAGAGCAGTGCTAACCCAACATGGTGCCCCACTTTGTCCTCACCACAGTGACAGATTAGAAAGGTATGTGGAGTTATGTTTGGCAGGACAAGCAATTTCCAAAGGGCATTGTGCTTATTCTCACTCCTTATGAGTCACGGTCTGTGCCTTTCCCATGATGCCTCAGCCCAAGAATGAGGTTCAAATACCAGGCGAAAAACACACAGAGCCGTTAGAGCCAGAAACACATAATGATTCAGTGCCCAATGAGACTTGTCAGAGAGAAGTTGTATGTGATTCTGCACAAGCTTGAGCCTCAGATTAAGGACACAGCTGGTGTTGGACATCATCTCAGTGTATTTGACCATTTTTCTTTTAGTGCAAACATATGATAAAATACCAAATAACCTAAAAGAAAGTCAGTTATCACACTGATTTAGGTATGTTAGTATCTATTATTATGGTTTGATGACAACTTTCTGTGCACACTGCCAATAAAACAAGCTTGTATTGGCTTAACTGTTGAACTATTTTGGCCTCTGTACTTCTGCTTTAACACGTGCAACTTGGCTACAAATACTTTAAGAAAAACAGCATCATATTACAGCAACTGGCATTTCGCTTCAGGAGGCTGAGTCTGGCATGAGTGACCATAGCAAGTCTTGCGTTTACCTCTTGAAAACAAATGAGCGGCACAAAGCATGGTGCACGGAGCTTCCAGGAGGAGTTACTACAGGTTAATCTGATGCTACTGAGAGGATCAACCAGCGGTCTCAGTCAACATGTTTGCCCTCTGACCACATTAGAGCCCAGGTGAATAGACGAAAAGGAAACACAACTTCCAGGGCTACACAGACGTCACAGTAAGAGAGGAAAACACCTCAAGACTGTGTGTTAAAACCGTCTCTAGGAAGTCATCTAAGGACTCTGCGCTATGACTGAGGATAAAAACGAGCGAGCCATTTCAGGACATAAGGGTGGGGGCGGACTCTTTGAGGACAGTTACTGCAGCATATATAAAAGCGAAACAGCGACTGATTATGGATATAAAACAGCACTTTAGATAAAAATCGCCTTGAATAAGTGAGCAGTTGATGCGAAACAAAATCATTTCTGGGGGCTGCAGTGTTTCAGAGAGGGTTCACTGACAAAGCACGCTTCTTGCTGCGTTAGGAAAGTACACACAGTGTGTGGCCATGGGCTAAAATCTCTTTCATCTGAATTAATTTTGAGTCATCAAAGATGACAGGGAATAAATCAGCAGTATACAAAGACAGTTCAAGATGACTTTAAAAGGGATTAAAGTCAAAAACAAAATGTCTGCTCCATACCTGGTGGCAGTGCAGGGACTGACAAATGCATACATGTGAATGAACATGTGTGTGTGTGTGTGTGTGTGTGTGTGTGTGTGTGTGTGTGGTTACGTCAGTCCTCATATCTGATGTGTCCTGAGGCCTGAAAACAGTAAACGCTCTGCCCTCTGCTCTGTCACGCACACACTGGCATGCTGGAGCGTATAGGCTGGCAGGCTAGTGTGGGAACTCAGTGTTCCAGAAAGAAAAGGAGAGAGGCCTGCATCTTACACTCTCACATGCACACGCAGCCCTTGTTAAAACTGTTAAGGATGTGCATAATGAAAAGGCTTGAGACCTGTAGAGTGCTCATCTAGTCTGAAGACCTGCCACTACTGAGTGCTACAGACATTAGGAGAGGGGAACCTGGACATGTGTAACAGGAAGTGGATTCATCAAGGGCAGACATACCCGAGTGAGTCCTTAAATAACCTGAGTCTTTTCAATGTTAGGATCAGCGGGACTCCAGCTGCAGGTGAGCTTTCTGTAATCTGCAAGCGCTACTCCAGAGCAACACAGCCATCTGCTACTGCTCTAAAAAAAATTTAAAAAACAAGGGCCAGCCACTAAAAATACACACAGGCGTCACGCACCATCAACCAAACAGCACGCTTTTATCTCAAGTACTGTAACTGAAATAGAGCCTGGAGTAGTGTCACAACAACTAACTGAATGGAGGTGCCCCCACTGTACGTATCAACACTGTCACTTCTCTGATCACAAGAACACTTGTAAAGGTTCTGTGTAAACATTTCTTGCTCTGGGATTCAACTACCTCCGCCTTTGTCCTTGGCTCGATATTTAAGCTCACATGACAGCGCGTAAAATATTCAGCATGGCAGATTGGAAAGTGGGGCGACAGACACTAATAAAAAATGGCCCGAATTAGAAGACGCTCCATATTGCAATGAAACATTGATTAAGGAAGCTATTCAAAATTCAAATGGAAGAGAAAGTCCTGGGGGATTTGGTGGGAAAAGTAATGATAAAGTCATCAGATCTGAGGAAGACAGCCGCCCGAGGGGAAGACCAAATACGGGCAGATGGTAAGAGCAACACAAACACTCTTATTTCTCTCACACACATTCACAAACTAACTGACACAGGAACACTGGGCTAGGGCTGCCTCTGACCATTATTTTCATTATCAATTAATCTGCTGACTATTTCCTTGATTTGAAGGGTCAACATGTAGGATTGAGGAGGTATACTGGCAGAAATGAGTGAGTAAGTAGGGAGTGGGTTCTAATCAGTGGAGATTGCTATGTTGCATCATCATGTTTCTACAGTAGCCCAGAGCAGACAAACAAAACAATGGCTCTAGAGAGGGCAATTTGTGTTTTTGTATCAGCCACCGCAGTTTGCAGCTCCTCCACGACAAGATTATCAGAAAAACAGTGATTTTATTTAAAACGTGAAACCGCTTTATTCAGTGTCTCTTTACTGGTTTAAATCACCGGGTCTGTTTGATTTGGAGAGGAAGAGACCTCTGTGGATAATTCTGGTCCCGGTAAAATACTCCTTAATGTCGGGATCTTAAGTTATCAGAGAAAAAAGGTGAGAAACTATTAGCAAATGCTGGGCTCACGTCTCGTCTCCAACATGCCAAAAAGCGTTGGAGAAAAACTCATTTGAAAACACTGCTTTATTCAGTGATTTTACCGGTTTAAATCACCTGATCCATTTGTTTTGGAGAGGAGGAGACCTGGGAAAAATCCAGGATGTAATCAAAAAGTTGAAGAAGAGTACACTTGCAAGATAAATGTGACACTTTCTAATGTCACAATGGAGGGACAACTACGCAGGCTGATTTTAGCGCAGGTTGATTTTAGCGCTGCTCATCGTGGACTATATTGCTGTCATTGTTCATTTTAGTCAAACCGTTTGAAAAACAGTTTGAAAACGAGACGCGGCTCCAACTAGAAAACAATGTTTTGATGCATTGGATGTGCTGAATGTGCATATTAAGGCAGTACAGGAGGAGGTGCACATTAATAATCCTCCAGGACTGTAACATGCTCACGCTTGTTTATCCCAAACAATGCGTACTGCAAAGGCAGTTGGTTTGGATTGAGGTTCACCACAAACAAACCGCACTTAGGGAGGAAACGAACTTGAGTTTGATTGAACCCAAACAATCAGGGCAGGTGTAAAAGCACCCTGACACACTGTTCCTTTAAGTTATTAGTTTATTTGTCCATTAATTGTCAGAAAATAGTTAAAAATGCACATGATAATGTTCCAGAGTGACTTTTTCAAATGCCTTACTGTGGCCGAACAAGAGTCCAAACCTCAAATATATTGAAATTATTATTACACATGTTAAAGAAAAGCATTAAAACATCTCATTTAAGAGCCTGAGATAAGCTTTTCTGCTTGAAAATGACTGAAACAATTAATTGATTCATTAATTTGAATTGCTGACAATTCTGGCAATTGCTCAATCAACTAATTATTTCAGCTCTCACCCACTCCTCCGTTTAGTTGTTTCCAAGTAGACAGTCTTCCAAAACTATATTTAAATCCAGAATAATGAACTGTGTGAGACAGAGTGAGCCACAGCATGTGTTCAGTAATAAGAGAGACCTTATTTTTTAGAAGAAATGCTGTAAGCAAAAGAAAGGGGCAAGAGGAGTTTATAGAAAGTATAATTTCTCCATCACATCAGCCCAAATAGAAGTCACTGTACTATTTGACTGTTGCAGTGTAGCTGTGGAGAAGGTACAGCCATCACATCTGCAGGAAATTTACCTCCTGGTTAAGGAAGTCAGTTTACTGCCTGATATATTGGCAATTAGACCCTATCTTACACCCACAAGTTAATTTGCACCAATTCTAGCTGAAAAGTGTTTATATGCACCTGCCTAGATCCACAAATTACACACATACACACACTAAAGGCACGCCATTGGTCCAGCACCTGGCTATATTTAGCCCTGGTTCACTCAGTTGCCCTAAGTGGTCTTGTTGTGAGAAAAGTCTGCCTCAGCCCTAACACAGAACACCATTTTCCACTTCTCTCCCCTCAGCAGCGAACAGACAGGACAAGTAAACTACAACCTGCTGAAATGAGCGTAATCAGGTAAAACACAGGGGAGGAAAAACCTTCCCTCAGCTCTTATCCTGCCCTGTAAACATTTTGCATGACACAGCAGCAACAAGTCCCGTCCGTCGCCCCCTTCAGCTCCCTGACAGTGTGGAAAGGTCTCAGCGAGTGCTGTTGTGGGTGGAAGTTCACTGGCATGCCTGTGCTGGCAGCTGCATCCGGAAAAGTGACTCAACGTTGTGGTCAGTGCAACCACACCTATTCTCTACGGCCGTCCCGTCCCTGAGCCTCAGGGAACAAACACTTTGGGGGTGTGTGCTTCTCTTTAGGCAGCATACTATTTCAATTCAATGCAAACAAATAGGTAAACAAAAAGTGCATTAAACATTTATGTGAGTGATGCACTGGGGAAGATTTTGCAGCCTCTCTGTCACGCAAGTCTATATAAGGACATTGCAATAAAAAGACATGGAAATTCGTCTAAATCTAAGTTAAGCAGAATAGTTTGGGGTATCTGTAAAAATATATTTGGTTCTGTAACCTGGTTCCAAGTTAAGTAGCTGTGTTAATCTCCAAATTGAACAAATCCTCTAATCATCTTCATCCCATAATGAAGTCACATGCTTGCGTCTGCAGCCTGCAGTGAGTTGTCAACACAGTGGATGAATAGGAGCATTTAAACATGCACACACTACAGTGAAATGCGATAATTATTGTCCTGTCAACCACAGTGTTTTGTTTCAGCCTCTATTGTCTATATTGTCATATGTGGAGTCAGTTTGCTTATTTTCTGATCTTTGTCTTTGCCTTTTCTTGTTTAATTGATACCGTGTGTGTTTAGTGTTTTTGTGGGAACCCCTGGAAGACGGCGACGACTTTGTGAAAGCTACAGGGGATCTAAAAAAAGAATACAGAACAAAACTAATCATGTTATAAGGTTTTATAAGTGGATGTAATGCTGCATTCTGATTCAATAAAATGATTCTGAGCCCAAGTCATGAGCTCCATGTGCTATTGAGATGATCAACCTGGTGCTTCAGTTTACTTAATACACTGTCCTGCATATCTCTAATACAGAAAAGGAAAAACGACTGAAAAGGTGGCTGACCTTTGGATATGAGCACTGCTCCATGAGGCATTCCCTGCCATGAGTCCTAAGTCCATCAGACACAAAATACACAATCTGTCTTTCACACAGCACCAAACCCAAGTCATGAATTCTTCCCTTCTCAATGCTAAATGGAAAAAGGAACATTTCTACATTTGGAAAATACATCGTCACACCAAGAAAAACACTTGTGTGTGACATGTGATGCCTTCTCCTTGCCTGGTTTGGAGGCAGAAAGTGAAGGCAGGAGAATCAGGCCATTTTTAGTCTTTGTCCATCGGCCTAAATGTGTTTGATGCATGGAAATGCAAACAAAGCCCACTGCCAATGGCACTGGGTTAACACTGGACAAGTATAATAGCCAGTCTGTGTGGTGTGCTCCTTAAAGGGGGCACTCTGCACAACATTTACCCTGAGGTTTCGTTTCTGTAATCATGCATTCATACATAACAGGAGCATCTGGCCTACAAAACTCCAGATATTATTCCAAATGTTTTTTTTAAATTATACAAGGTGTCTGAACATTTAACTGACTAATATTTCAGATTCAGAGCCAAACAATGTCTCACTTATCACATTCCCACACGTCCTGTCCACTCATTCAAAATGAAGGATCCCTTGACATTGTGCACCTGGCTACTAATGCCCACTGCTCCGTTACTTTGGTGATGAATTGACGGCGCCACTTGTGCCAGGCTGACATTTAAATCACCACATACCAAACACACACTTGACGAATTAAAAAAAATAACAATATGAAGTACATTTCCACTCAGTAGTTTTGAAAACAGAGGGACAGAGAGTTACTTTAACGAGGAAACTCAACTGAAACATTGAACGCCTCATTAATAACGGACGTTAACGGGCGGCGGTTTGAACTGTAAACAAACACAAAAGAGGACACTTACCGTTTACCCCAAACACCAGACACGCTGTGAAAAGTTGCAGCCAAAGGAAAAAACTTCTCTGCTCCTTCATGGCTGCTGTTTGTCGCCAGTCGTTGTTCAGCTGCAGTTAATTAGTGAGTTAAAGGGACGACGGCAGGAGGACAGCGGCGCTCCGGACGTTGTTGCTTCTGTGGCTCGAGCTTGTTGTGCGGCTCTAAAACTCCCAGGCAGCAGGCGTAGAGCAGGAGCACGTGCGCCTCAGCTCTCAGCCAATCACAGCCTGGTAGTTTAATTGTAACTCCGCCCCCTCCTTCCCGCTGTCGGTGACCAAAAACAGCACACACACACACACACACACACACACACACACAGTGAGGGCAGTAATCACCCTGGAAACAAAAGAGGCGTTTATGGCTAATGTGCTGCATTTAATTAAATGGCATGATTAAGATCTTTGATATAAAACCACTGAGAGGAAAATGATTGGCCCCCTAATTTTGGCACAAAGCTGTGACCTAATTTAGTGTTTCCATGGGGCTACTTGAAGCTTACTTTTCTTTAATAAGATGTGGAAGAAGAAACCAGTGGTGAAATTAAACACTCAGTGTACTTAAACAAACTGTAGACCTACTGTACAAATCTGAGGTAGGCCACAATACCTTAGTGTTTCATGCCACTTTATATCTTGTACTTAGGCAGCAATACCAAAGTGTAGAAACAGGCTACTCTGTTGCAGTGTAAAAGTGTTGCATTTAAATTTTTACTTTATTATAAAAAGTACAAAAGCATTGGCATCAAATGATACTTAAAGTGCCAAAAGCACTCACTATGTATTCCTTTATTATTATATATATATTATTATTACAGAACTGTAACTATGTGTATGTGTATAATTAAAATCACTCTGTGATGTTGTCAAATAAATCTAGTGGAGTAGAATGTACAATATTTGCCTCTCAGGTGTAGTGGACTGGAAGCAGGGGCATGAATACACTGCTAAAAAAATTAAGGGAGCACTTGAATCGCACATCAGATTTTGATGAACAAATTATTCAAGTAGAAAGTCTTTACTGAACAAAATGATGTAACAACGGTCAGTGGAAACCAAATCATCAACCCACTGAGGCTGGATTCAAAACCACACCGTAAATTAAAATGAAAAATGCAATTCAAAGGCTGATCCAACTTCAATGAATGTTATCATGGCAACTCATATTATGACTCAGTAGTGTGTATGGCCCCTGCCTGCCTGTATACACTGGACAGATGCGGCGATACGTAACATCCCATAGGTGCTTGATTGGAATTAGGTCAGGGGAACGAGGGGGCCAGTCAATGGCATCAATGCCTTTGTCATCCAGGAACTGCCTACACACTCTGGCCACATGAGGCCGGGTATTGTCCTGCACCAGGAGGGACCCAGGGCCTGCCACACCAGAGTAACGTCTGACAGGCACTCTGAGGATTTCATCCCAGTACCTAACAGCAGTCAGGGTACCTTTGGCTATGACATGTAGGTCTGTGTGACCCTCCAAGGATCTGCCTCCCCAGACCTCACCAGACCACCCACCGCTATAACCGCTCATGCTAGATGATGTTACAGGCAGCATAACGTTCACCAAAGCATCTCCAGACTCTTTCACGCCTGTCTCATTTGCTCAGTGTGAACCTGCTCTCATCTGTGAAGAGAACAAGGTACCAGTGGTGGACCTGCCAATTCTGGTGTTCTCTGGCGAATGCCAGTCGAGCTGCACAGTGCTGGGCTGTGAGCAACGAATGATTCAGACTGCCACCTTGGAACTACACCTATGTTTTCTAAATTAAAATGGTGCTATTTGCTATAAAATGCACCTCTGTCATAAATTTCATTGCATTTCTTTTCTTTTCTTTTCCTCTGGGCCCATGGTAACTACCTTACGCCACTGACAAGAGGTATCAAGTAGCCTAGCATGACATGAAAATACTCAACTAGTATAAAGTGATAAGTACCCTAAACAAGGGTGTAGGTTTCATTTCAGCGGAGGGCAGGGGACAAGTATGGGGGTTAGGTTTGGGTTTGTCTGCCAGAAACTTTTGAGTGCCGATACGCCAATTTGTGCATTTTCTGCATCAATTTATGCTGCACATGTCTTTAATTTTGTCAAAATAATAGTCTTCTGCTACTTTCCTGTTTTTATTTGTGGGGGGAGGATGGCAAATACATATGTGCTAAATATTAAGGGGGGTGTGTCCCCTTGATTTTCCCCTGAGATCTACTCCCATAACCCCGAAATTGTAAGTTCAGTACCACTGCTGCTTTCCACCACTGCTTTGTGGGCCTACTTCTACTCCACTTCAGTGTAGAAGGAAATATTTATTGTAGTTTTTACTCCCAAAACATCTATTTAATAACTCTAAGTAAGATTTTAAATACCAAACATGTTAGGAGCTCATAGAATATTAATATTTATCTTGTGAAATGTTTTCAATGTAAGACCTTTACTTGTAGTTGGGAATTTTTCCAGTGTAAGGCCACCACTAGAAGAGTGACACGTTTGTATCTGAGGTTCATTCTTTCAGGTTTTCATATGTGAAATATTACATATACACCACATGTGCCATATTTACTACATGTGACATAGTGATCACTTCAAGTATGATTTTATGTCCCTCACAGAGAACAAAATTGAATCTATAGCTTGAAATGTGATGGCTTACACCTTACATGAACTGTCTGAAAACAACACATTCTCACTCCGATCTTGTCACATATTGACGTTTGGTCATGGCCCTTGCGTCCACATTGACGTGAAAGGTACCCTGGGTGTGTTGGTTGTTGATGTTCTGGGACGTTGTGTCAAGTTCTGCTTGCTACATGCATTGTCTTATTTCAAAACACACTTCCATTTTCACATGAAATTTACCATTTACTAACACTCTCTTTCAAAATAAATGCACTACGTCAGTACAATAATGCAAATTGACTTTTTTTTCCTGCAACAACTAACGCATGTGGTTGGGTTTAGGAAAAAGAACAGGTTTTTGAATCTTACAGGAGGCAAACACCACCCTCCCGGATAAAGGTCAGTGCAGATTGAGACCGGGTTGAGAACTACTTGAGGGATATCTGATTTCCCATTTCACATGTGAACAGCAAGATTGGATCACTAACTTGGAGAGATGGGCAACTGTCCTGGGGCTAAACCCCCCCAGGTGCTAACAGAATCCCAGTTTCATTGTATTTCAGATGGCTTTGTGTAACTTGATTAATTACACATTTGTTTAGGAATTTGAAGTACTTACTATGAATACAATGCCACTTAAATATTCCCCAATTCTGTGGCTCTGTCATTTATATGGTTCTGTGTCAAAATTTTAAGACTTTATTTTAGTGTTGACTGTGCTAATGTGGATCATATTCCCAAATGAAGTTTGGTTAAAACTGATGTAAATGTTCAATGTAAGATCATGCTTTCTTGGTCTATGAGTGGACTGTGGGACAGTTGGGAGGGAGGAACAATAAGAGACTGACAAAACACATTTACTACTGCTCACCCCCCCAACCTGGCCCTAGTATTAAATGTGGCAACTAAATAGTTAAATTACAGCTAATGGTAACATATGTACAGATTAAGTCTGTCACTATCTATACACTGAAATATGTTCTCAGGGTGTGTGAATTTACAGCAAGCACAACCCTTCAGTTTTTTTGTTCAGCAGCTGATTACAACTGACTTGTGTTGTTGGCCTGTTCTTATAGTTCTGGGAAAATTCCCATGATGGTGCCATGCATGAAATCCTCCTCTGAAATGCAGATTGAGGCCAGTGTTTTATTGTGGAAGGCCTAAGGGTTCATCTGTGGGCGTTTCTCAAGCCGAGATCCAGCAGTGGGTCAGAGTTGATTTCTGTGCTCTCGGATGGAGTGGGCGTGAGGTGAAAAATTGTTTTTAATGGGCGTGAGTTTGAGAGGGATGTCCAGCAGTGTCAGACCCTTTCTCATTCCTCCTGCATGGATGAATATGATTTAGTTGTAACTTTTCATCCTGCACCAAATTTAGGAGAAGCAGACTAAATATAACAACAGTCACGTGATTGTCAACTTTAGATGACACCTGCTTAATAGTCTTGGAAGTATCTTGCTGCTTCTCATCTTTACAACTCTTCCCCTGTGGTTTAAAATGTGTCATCTACAGTAGCAGAAACAATGTTCCCAGATGAACTCTACACACTTTGATTGGCAGGGTGAGATTTACCCTTCTGTAACCTAGTAACAAGCCGAAGTGAATTAAATGCAGCTTAAAGTGGTCTTACGCTCGGCGACTAGCTCACATACAGAAGAAAAGGGCTTCTGTGTTTCTATGGTCTGTTTTATCACATCTCCACGCTTCATTCGTCTCTCGGTTTTCACGCATGTTAAGATCAAATGCAGTTGAAAATGATCATTCAGTCTTGAAGCTAAACTGTGTTGAACCTATAGCCTTTCCTCTCACAGTCTGGACCAGGAACAAAAAAAGGAAAAGAAAAGTCATTCCCTCAAATGACCTTTTCCCATCAAAGCTAAATCTTCAACTGTATGCAGCAACACCAAACTCCTCTTATATTCCCACTCATTAGTTTGATGAGCAATAGTTCAGACAGAGGGTGAACATACTGTATGACGGGAGCTAAAGGACTCTGTGACCTCAACTTCTACTTGATGAAAGTAGTAGTAATAACATGAGAAAGAAAGTGCATACTATAGAAAGTCAAATATCTTGTAAAAGTTTTTCTTTCTTACTGTCCTTAGATTCCTTTCAGATGAACAAATGTAGGAGGTTATTTGAGGTATTTCTTATCAAGGCAAACCAAGGACATGGAAACTTACAGCAGCAGTATCAAAAGCTTCTTCTGTTCATTGGTCACACATATATGTTATGGGAAACCAGCATTTAAGAGCTGGTTAAAATGAATTAGCTCCCCTTATTGAACTAAAGATTGCTAACATAGATAGAACTGGAATGTCTTCTTTGAGTAGGTTTGAAGCAGTCGGGGTGAGGGTCAGCACCTCCAAATCTGAGGCCATGGTGGATTGCCCCCTACGGGTTGGGAAAGAGTTACTGCCTCAAGAGAGGGAGTTCAAGTATATTGGGGTCTTGTTCATGAGTGAGGGTAGAATGGAGCATGGGATGGAATGATTTACTGGTCCATCTATGCCCCAACCCTCACTGTGGTCATGAGCTCTGGGTAGTGACTGAAAGAATGAGGTCGCAGATACAAGCGGCCGAAATGAGTTTCCTCTGTGGGGTGGCTGGGCTCAGCCTTAGAGATAGGGTGAGGAGCCAGGAAATCCAGAGGGAGCTCAGAGTAGAGCCGCTGCTCCTTCGTGTCAAAAGGGGTCATTTGATGTGGGCATCTGATCAGGATCCTCTTGGGCACCTCCTGTTAGAGGTGTTCCAGACACGTCTAACTGGTAGGAGGTCCCGCGACACACCCAGAACATTCTGGAGGGATTACATATCTCATCTGGCCTGGGAACGCCCCCAGGAGGAGCTGGAAGGCATTGCTAGGGAGAAGGACGTCTGGGGTGTTTTGCTTGGCCTGCTGCCCCTGTGACCCCGCCCCAGATAAGCGGGGAAACAATTAATGGATGTTTTCAGTATATCAACTATTTTGGCAGTCCTGCAGTGAGGAATGTGATGTATACACCCTTCACTATATGATGTAACTAAATCATATGCATTGTAAAACATCAAAGACAGTTCTCCCATACTGAACACATTCATATAAGAAAAACAGAAACAGGCAGGGTACACCCTGGACAGGTCACCAGACTATCACAGGGCTGACACATAGAGACAGACAACCATTCACACTCACATTCACACCTACGGACAATTTAGAGTCACCAATTAACCTGCATGTCTTTGGACTGTGGGAGGAAGCTGGAGCACCTGGAGAAAACCCACGCTGACACGGGGAGAACATGCAAACTCCGCACAGAAGGGCTCCCCCAACCCCGGGTTCAAACCAGGAACCCTCTTGCTGTGAAGTGACAATACTAACCATTGCACCAAAGTGCCACCCGCTGTCGGGAACTACTGGAATATTAAGAGTGAGAAAGTCCATATAAACAGGTGGGTCAAATGAACTCCGAACTTTCACCCCTGGAGTCCGCTGTTCGGTTCCTGTGTGAATTTTCTAAACCTAACCTCATGCTTTTGTTGCCTGAACCTCAGGACTCAGCCTCAAAACAAGGTATTTACCGTACGATGTTAGCTTATTTGACAAAGACTTGAATGTAACAATTGTACCAACTGTAGCTTTAATGAAATTACCAAAGAAAAACACTAATATTAGACCAGTGGTTCCCAAGTGGTGGGTCCCAGTCCGAAAGTGGGTTGCAGGGTCCATTCTGAGTGGACCGCAAGTGACTGGAGAATGTATCATGTTTATATACAACACTTGATTTTGAGGTACAGTGAATTTCCAGTACAGGAGATTTATTTTGAAGTGCGGTTTCCTGCTGTAGAGTGACTGACTAACAGACAGCTACTTGACAGCAGCAAACAAGCTTGACAACAATGCCAAACATCATCATGACACTGAATATATTAAACTGTGGACCTTGAACTAATGACTAAGGAGAAATCTGGATCCTGTGGCTGCACCAGTTGGGAACCACTGTACTAGATAATACATTCAAAATGTGTGAGGAGAGTGTGTGGGAAAAACAGGCAGGCCCACAGATAACTTTTATCCCAGGTTGCCAGGGTAGATTATGATGGCCTTGTCTCGCTTCCTTCATTATCTGTCATGTTTCTACTAACCAAATGAAAACTAAAATGAACTGAAACTAAATAGAACTACATGAAACATACCATAGTGTTGGGTGCAGTGTGCACTCTTTTAAACCATATGCCTGTATACTGTATATATGTAGGATGTCTTCATACATTTCCAGCATTCAAGACAGACACCCATCCTGCCCCTAAGATATTTAACACGACCACATGACCAAACTCAGGCCTGAGAGCACATGAAAACAGCAGGTAGCTAACAACCACCACAAGCCTCAAAATGTCTGATATAGCTTTATAAAATGTAAAAAGTTGATGTGGACAGCAAACTGCAGGGATAAGAGATATTTTCTTCTCTTTAAGTGTCACTGTTTTCATCCCTGAAATGCAAATGCTTCCATCATGTTGACGTGTGCTTCAACAAAGACATTTAAACCCCTCTTGGATTCTTTTTTTTCCTCAGAAAAAGAGTGTCAGCAAAATCCCCTAAACTGTGAAACCCAACAGGCAGAAAACGTCTTTATCCGTACAGTCATGAAACCATAAGAACAGTCATGTGCACTGTGGGCTGGCTGACGAGAAGCAGCCGTCAAATGTGGTGAGACTCCAAAATGGCAGCGTCCTCTGATGTTCCCCTTCTATCACACAAAGCTTCTTCTCATGACCGACCTGCTCTAAGTCTGAGCCAGAGGATGAGGTTAATGATGGTTAGATGGAGCTTGAGTGTGACAGAAGCCGGTTTGATGCTAATCCTCCATGTGGAGCACAGCATAATCCTGTACACTCAAACCCTGAGAAAATGTGGTTTACCTAAAGAAGAGTGCGACATGAGAAACGTGTCATATATTTCATAAATCTATAGCTGCGATGTCAGTAAATTTTCACTTCTGTCTCCCACACCAAAACGAGATCAAGCACTCTTTCACTTCTGTCTTCCATCTGGAAACACCAGCGAGGATTCACACTTATAATCAACATCATGGATAAAGAAGTGAGAATGATCGAGGAGGGGAGAGTACATTCCTGTGGCGTCATTTCTCTGGAAGAAGAATAAAAGCTACAGTTCAACTGAAGCCCCATTTTGACGTTTCATAGTTCATAGAGCTGTTTTTGCCCAAATCAGTTCTGTGCCTCTCTAGTTTAGAATTAAACAAACAAAGTGTGTGTTTACACTGGATTGATAAGATGCCAAAAATTATGTAATTAGATACAGACGTGTGGACTTGTGTCGCATGACTTGACTCGAGTCAGACTCAAGTCACAAATTTGATGACGTAGTACTCAACTTGCCAAAATCAAAAAAGATTTGCAACTTGATTCAGACTTTAAAATCTCATAGCTACATTGGATTTAAGCCTTTTGACTTGAAAATGCTAAATAACTTCCCTCAGGCCCAAAGAGTAAGATATTGTTTAATTTATTTAATCTAATATAATTTAATTGAATGTATTTCCTGGATCAATTAACGTTAATGTTATTAATTCCTAACAAGTTGACACTTAATTCTTCAGATCTACTTAGTCAAAACCAACCTGACAGCATCCATCCAAGTTTTAGGAGAGAACCATGAAGAACTAACGTTATGTTATGTTGCTTTGCGATATGACACGACACATCACGTCACGTCACGTCACGTCACGTCACGTCACGTCACGTCACGTCACGTCTCGTCACGTTACGTTACGTCACGTTACGTTACATACAATTCTCTCTCCACTTTCAAATCCCGCCTCAAAGCTCGTCTCTTTCAAATAGCCCATTCAGTTTGACTCCCGTCCGTCTATCCACACATAGCCGCTATTTACACTACATTTTTTTTCACTGTAAACTTGTTTCTTGATTATATATTTGTTGTTATGTTATTATTATTTTTTTTATTCATTTTTATGTTACTTGATTCCTTCTCTCATTGACTTTATTAATCTGTTGTTATTTTCTCTACCTTTGCCTGTAAGGTGACCTTGATTGTCTTGAAAGGCGCCTATGAATAAAATGTATTTTTATCATTATGTTACTGAGCACCAGTTAGAAAAAATGATAGCAAGGATAATTTCATTCATGTGCAAAAATTGTAGCCTGGAAATCCATACCCAAATCTAGAAAGATTTAGGGTTAGGGTTAGACTCGCTGAGCAAATTCAAATTGTGCTCTGGCGAGAACTCTGGATTTCCAGGGTACAAAAACTGTGCAGTGGTCATCAAAAAGCAAATTGCAATATCCAAAACGTGCAGGTCAAAGAGGAAATGACTTCCAACTTTGTTTGACTTTTGAAGTTGCACAAAGAACAGAAAGTGGAGGCTCATATTAACATAGCTACAAGCTAATGCTTAGTTAGCGTTGCCGTTGAAAAAGCTTTCATGATTTTTGTATATTTAATACTGGCATTATAGTTGTTGAAGAGTGCATTCTGACTTGTTTAGGACTTTAACCTGACTTGGGACTTGCAGTTTTGACTCGGGACTTTAGTGCAGAGACTTGAGACTGACTTGTGACTTCAAAAGACGATGACTTTCTCCCACCACTGAAAAAATAAATCAAATGTTCAGTTGTGCACCTGTTCCTCTTTTTCATTCACCTTATGATGTTTTAAACCAAATAAGCATCAACTTCACTCATGAGTGCTGACTTTCTGTTGCTTCTTACATGTGGCTGTATTTGCGAAATAAAATAAAAAACAAATTAAAAGTATATTTTTATAAAGCCACAGCGACTCAGACCACCCACTTTCCACTATCCTCCATTGTCTACAGTTTTAAATAATATGATATTTAGAATATTATGATAGTAGCTTGGTAACTGCTATTAAATAATGTGATATATGTTCCCTGTCTGTGAAAATATAATGCCATATTTTCACATAATCACCTAATAACTATGTCACAAACAAAATATAATAAACCTATAATCATTTTTTTCAACGATCCTATACAATTATCAGTAAAAACTAAATTAAAATCATGATTTAGTCACAATGAATGAATAGTGAGTAGCCTACCGTTCATCACACTGTATGTCTCATTAGTGGATGGCGCCCTCCGGTGGTTAAAATACTCAGTGAAAGAGATTTTGACTCATCACTGCAAACTGCAATGACTCTCTAATTACTGCTCTACTGCAAACAATTTCCGGTTTAAACATGATAACCAAAAAAGGAATCTGTTGGTGTTGTATTGTCACTTCCCATTTAAATAAAGACATCCTACCTGGACACTGTTTTTAATCTATTGTATCACAGACACTCTTTACTCTTTGTGTAAGAAATTATAGTAAGTTTATGTGAATTTAATCAGTTATAACACCCAATATGTTGAATACTAGTGTGTGAAATTATGTCAGTATCATCTGTCTGCGTGACACTTATGTGACAGCTGCGTGTCGTTGTAAAATATAAGTCCATAATAGTCTACAACAGGCGGAGGTCCAGTGACACCACATCATGTTGTTACTGTAAATTAGGCCGTTAGTTTTTCCGTAAGTAGGAAGTAAGCTACACCGCTGTTTGCTATGCTACCTTCAAGTACTGTAGGATTTTTAACTATTCTTCCGACGAATACGGAAGCGCAAGTAGCTTATAACTCAGGAAGCGGTACTAAACTCATACATGAGCTTTGATTACTGGTTTAATGTGTAGGTGATTACATTCAAAGAGCCAAAATCGCGTAAAGAATAAGATAAATGTGTTATTTTCACTCTTGGTTGTATTATCGACTCGGATACCCCAAAGTCGGAGCTTTATGAGTGTCCCTGAACGCGCCGTGAGTTCCCTGCTGGTTAGTCACTGCTGTGTTGTAAACAGACGGTGTTCACAGACTGACCTCCGCTCCGGGCGGATCCGACTAGAACCAGGACTGACTACTGAAACCCGCGATGGTAAGACCGGAAATATTCTCTGTATCCTTTTTAACACCACATGAAGTACTTTATATAAAGTTTACGTAGTGTTTATGTTTGTTTAAGCTCCAGTTTCACCTCGACTTTCTTCAGGAACAGTTTTACTTGAGTGACAAAAGGAAAAGAGTCCAAGAAACTTAAACCGAGGACACTTGTTGCACACTTATTAAAGCTATAACCGAAACACAGCTGTCTATTCTATTCTATTCTATTCTATTGTACTTTTTGTAGTTCCGGTTTAGTCATTCATGCATTATAAATGTATGGAAATGTCATTTTAAACTAAATAACATGGTGGTTTTCTATTTTTTGGTGCAGTCTTTTGTTTGTATACGTTTTTCTACTTGAGGCACTGAAACCAGCAAGTTTACAAGTATACATAACTGTTTGCTTTTCAGCACTGAGTGAGTATCACCCAGCAAAGAAGAGGGAGCACGACCACTGTATTCTCCTCGAAGTCAGACAACAAGGTGGGTAAAATGTTTAAATCAATATAGAGGGCATCTCTTCAGGTTTATACTATAGAAAACTATACATAGATATTGTCCAGAAAGAATTAATCAAGAGTTTTCAATGGTCAGTATTGGTATCAGTACTTTTGAGTTGAAGCATTGGAAATGGGAAGTGGAAATGTACCTAACAGCCTACATTTATTTAAGTACTGTTCTTAAGTGCAATTTTGAGGTACTTGTACTTTGCATGCTTCAATATGCTTAAGGGGAAACCACTGTACTTTTAACTCCACAACATTTATTTGATTAATTTAGTCACTTCACAGATTCACATTAATCATACTAAATGTGATCAGTAAATGTGATCAAAGTGTAGTACAGAATTCAGCTGCAATGAGACATGATCACATCACTCCAGTTTAAGCCTCTTCACACTCGTTCCCAGTTTCTTTTAGAATAGATTTTAAGATTTTACTGATTACATTTAAGGCTCTTCATGGTCTCTCTTCTAGCTGTATCTCCAATCTCTTAGTGCCGTACACGCCAGGACGTACTTTAAGGTCCTCGAGCAGAGGTTTTTTGTTTTATCCAGAGGCTTGGCTGAAATTAAAGGTGACAGCGTTTGCTGTCAGGGCCCAGAGGCTCTGGAACTTGGTCAGCTGAGTCACTGATCTCTTTTAAATCCCTTCTTAAAACATACTTTTATCAGAGGGCCTTTCCTGATTTTATTTGAGTTTTTACTTCCTCAGTTTTTATATACTAGTCTTTTTATCAGTTCTTTTGAAAGTTGTTGTTTTCAAGTCTTGTCTGTTTTAATTAGTGACATGTAAAGCACTTTGTAACTCTGCTTTGAAAAGTGCTTTATAAATAAAGATTATAATCAACAACTAAATTATATGTTTTATTATAGAGTAAGATAAAACTTTATTCGTCTCCAGGGGGAAATTCATGAGCTACCCAGCAGATAAAGTGTATAAAGCAATAAAATAAGTCCCACCTCCACGAGCTGCTTCATTTAAGTGATGTATGACATGACATGAATGTATCAGTAATTATAATCCAGTCTTATGATATACGTTACACTGAATCAGGCCATTCTGCATAAGGAAAACTTAACATATATTTGGATTAAGTTGAAATTTTCAATGCGTGACTTTTACACATTACAAAGTATTTCTGCACTGTGGTATTTCTTTTACTGTAGTACAGGATATGAGCACTTCTGTCACCTCCGCCAATACCTGATATTTTGAGCCAAGAGCCAACGTTTATACATTTTGTTCCATATGTTGTAGTACTGCCGCAGGAAGTTTTCTTGCAGGATCAGACAGATTAAGATCAGCAAATAGACCTCAGGGCAACATGAGAAAGTCAAACTTTCCGTTGACATCAGACCACAGATATTTTTTTGAGGGCGAGCAGCTCTCTAAAAAGAGAAATTACAGCACACATGCTGAGGAAGGCAGAGGCCAAAACCATCACAGGCAAACGGATATACAGCATATATTGGTCCAGTTCTATTTTTATAACTAACTTTTCAATCTCAGCAAGTCAGATAATTCTAAGTCATATTACTGTCTAAATGACAATCCACTGCCTGTAAGCTCTTCATTAGTCATAAAAGTTAAATGCTTTCCCAACATGCTGTGCGTAGGTCCTCTCCTGTGTCCACAATGACCACCCTTGAGGACAGTGACATGAACACCTTTGGCCCGGAGCTGCCGGCCATGTTTGATGGTGTGAAGCTGGCAGCGGTGGCGACTGTGCTCTACATCATCGTCCGCTGTCTGAACTTGAAGAGTACCACAGCAGCACCAGAGATCATCCACCAGGATACACTGCTCAACCGTTACCTGCTTAAATCCTGCCCACTGCTGACCAAAGAGTGAGTGTTTATTAGTATATAGTTTTTAAGACTTATGAGTGATGCACTTTGGACTGGATCATTGGATGACGTCTGCACCTGACATACAGGTGTGAGATTCACTTATATGGCTTTTCAAGACTGCTGTAAAAAGAAGTAATGGAACATCTGACAAAATAATTGAGAAAAACAGAACTCTAAACTGAGCTGGTTTGTCAGTTGCAGACTTGATGACTGGGAATTTGACATGACTTTAATGACTAAGACTTGACCTGGAAACTCGGACATGATCTTGGTGACTCTGAGGACTCAACTTGGATTTCATTTCATTTTCATTTCATTGTTATGTCTCCACTTGGTGATAGCCATGGCCTGAGGCAATTTATTTTGGGTTTTCCTTCCACGCGTCTATTCATCCTGTCTCATGAATGCAGTATCTCAAGAACGCCTTGAGGGAGTTTCTTCAAATTTGGCACAAACGTTGCACTCAAGAACTGGTTAGATTTTACTATTCAAAAGTCACTGTAACCTCACAAAATGCGTTTTGATCATAACTTAAGAATTCTTACTCTAATAATGCTAAAACTTTACACAAATGTCTAACAGGATAAAATGATGAAGTGGTGTCAATTTGGATCTAAAAGGTCAAAGGTCAGCGTCACTGTGACATCATAATATTCTGCAGAAACACTTTTCTGGCCGTTATTCAACGTTATAACTCAGGAACAGAAGAGGAGACATTTGGTCAGATACTGAATTGGTAGTCTCGCTCACCAGACCTTTCTCAAGAAAAGAAAGGTCTGGCTGCGCCGACTCTCACTTTAAGACTGGAGAAAAAAACACCCCGGCTTTTTTTATTTCTTTCAACCAATCACAATCGTTCTTGGCGGTGCCACAGCATCGGTGCACTTGCAAAAATATTGCCGGGGGGAAACAGGTTTTGGTGTAACACGCCCACAAAAGTATCGCCTACAGGACGCGAACCATGGTAGAAAAATGGCTACATCCCTGCAAGATCAAACACCACAAAAGTTAGTAAAGGACGTGTTGAAAACTGCTACACAACCAGAGGTGGTAGGGCGGGACTTCAGCGGGTGGCTCGTTCCGCCCAATGAGAGGCTGATCTATGCAGCGAACTTCCGCCCACTCAGACTACTGAATTGGTGACACTAATCTTGAAAATGTGCTGATTGTATAGATCTTCTGTGCTGCCGCGTTGAAGACATGTGTGAAGCATCCACGTGGCTACATGAGTCTGGACAGACAGGAATGTAAACTGTAACTGCAGCTTGACTGGTTTGTGGAGGCAGAAGTACAGCAAAGTAGTTTACCCACACAGTGAGGAGAAAAAGCAGGTAAACAGCAACTGCAAACAAACAAGGAGCAGTAAAAGTAACGAGTCAGACAAAGTCATTCTTCATATAAAAGATTCTAATCAACAACTCATTTAAAAAAAAGATAAAACTTAGTAAAGAATCATAGAGAGCTACGAGTTCATGAAGTGTCAGACTCACAATGGTCAAGAAAGAATCAAGACATATTGTCTGTTTTATTACACACATTTTTCTGTCTTACTTTTCAAAACCTGGTGCCTACATTACCCACAATGCAATGCACGAGCCAACAGTTCAGTGGGAGATTTGGGCATGTTATTATGCTAGTAGCACTCTACATCTCCAAATATTTTTCATTTTCAAACATGAGGTCTGTAGCTCCACGGGATGCTGACTCAAATGACATCACTTGAGGCAATGTGTCCAAGTTTGCAAAGCTCCCTTTGGATCCACAAAAGTCTTTTATACAACTTGTTTAGTAGTGGTAGTCTCCAATAAATGTAAACAAACTTTGATGGAGTTCCTCTTAAGGTTTCTTAGAGAGTCTTTAAGTGTCTTTTTTTATCTTCTCTGCAATGTGTTCAACATTAATGGTAAAGTTACGCTCTTCATGGCAAACAAACCATTGCTGCTCGCACATGGATGAGCCGTACATTGACTTGCTCATACATTACATCCCACGAGCTTGGGCCTCAATCACTTAAGACAAGTACATCATTTTAAAGTTATGCTAAATCTTGTTGGCTTGAGACCCACTTATATCTAACACATTTACAAGTACATGGGAGTAAAGTGTCTAGAATTACATGATTTGTTGGTATTAAAATGTCACCACAAATAAGCAATCTTCTCCAGGTCAGAGCTCAAATCCAGCTCAGCTGCTCAGTTAAATGACTGATGATGCCTGTAGATCTGTCTGCCACCTCCTATAGTTGGAGTGGTATGTGGCCTGTCTGCAGTGTGACAGTCTTCGCTAAGATGCGGCTGAGACATCTTCAGGGTGGAGGTTACAGCTGTGATATGTAATATGCTTTTCTTTAGATACATTCCTCCCCTGTTGTGGGGCAAGAGTGGACATGTCCAGACGGTCCTGTACGGCAAGATGGGGCGTGTCAACACTCCAACGCCCTGCGGGGTCCGCAAGTTTCTCCCCATGCCGGACGGGGCCACGGCGACCTTTGATCTTTTTGAACCTCGTGGAGACCACAGCACAGGAGGTCAGTGGCAACAGCTAGTCTGTCTGGTGAAGCATCAAAGCAACTGGTTTAGGATTTACTGCATGTTTAGGATTTAATCACACAACCACTGATCTTCTGTTATGCTTTGAGGGATTATTTTACAGTGATTATTGTTTTGTTTTTTATTTTACTGTCTTTCCTCTTGAGTTTTATCTGCTTGTTTGGGTTGTGGGTACATCCCGCTGAAGTAACAAGCAGCTCATACTACAGTTTGCACAAGCAGGAAGACCACTAATGAAATCCCAATAGAGCGAGAATGCCACGCATTTCAGCAGCCAATTAAATCAACATGCAAACACACATACATAATGTGGCATCCACTTTTACGCCTACCCATGACTCCACTTTGAATGTGTCCCCTCTTGTTTGTCTGTGTGTATGTCAGATGACATTACCATGGTAATCTGCCCTGGGATCGGTAACCATAGCGAGAAGAACTACATTCGGACCTTTGTGGATCACTCCCAGAGGCAGGGTTACCGCTGCGCCGTCCTCAACCACCTGGGAGCCCTGCCCAACGTGGAGCTCACCTCGCCGCGCATGTTCACCTACGGTAACAAGGGAAACATCACATGGCAGACTTATAAGTACACAAGTTACAGTACAAACCATAGTGGGGAAGTTCACTTTAAAATTAGAGGAAGAAAAACGAAGCAAAGTGAAACAAAACAGAATGAAGTCAGAGTTGCAACATAAAACACAATGACAAGTAAAAACAGAGTTTCATAAGTAATTATCACTACGACACAGTTTTAAAAGTGTCTCTCTTTTATTCAGGCTGTACCTGGGAGTATGCGGCCATGGTGGGCGCCATCAAACGAGCTTTTCCTCAGACACAACTGGTGGTTGTGGGCTTCAGTCTGGGGGGAAACATCGTCTGTAAGTTCCTGGGTGAGAACAGATCCAACCAGGACCGAGTGCTGTGCTGTATCACCGTCTGTCAGGGTTACAGCGCGCTCAGGTCGGTAAAATGAAGAATAAACAGAACCAGGACTAAAAAAATACAAAGATTAGGATACAGGACTGGTGTTTTAAATACCGTGTAAGCATGCATTTATGCATTTGTGTGTGTTTGCGTAGGGCCCAGGAAACATTCCTTCAGTGGGATCAGTGCCGGAGGCTCTACAACTTTGTGCTGGCGGACAACATGAAGAAGCTCATCCTGTCACACAGGTGGAGAAACACAACAAACATTACTGCAGTTACAGATGTGTTAATCCCTTTAACTTTATGACAGTGTCCTTTTATCGTTCATAAATTGTAGCATTGCTTTATTCTGGTTGTTGTTTCTCTGCATTAATTGTTGCGGTGGATTTCTGCAGCAACGCACCAAGATAAACATCCTTTGAGGGCAATACTTTTTTGGACAAGTATAGACAAGAAATCATTGCTAGATGTCAGCCAAATGCTACAAAATGAGGCTATCAGTGTGAACAAGTTGGAGTTGCTGCCTTAAAAAACATTTCTGACATTGTCTGATAGGTGTTAGGGCTTACCAGCTAAACAAATATTTAACTTCTTGCCCTGATTTGTCTAAAACCCGTCATTGTGTTGTTCAACAGGAGCACTTTGCTCAGCCTGAACTCCAGCCACATCAGTGAAGCAGACGTAAGCAGACTGTACGCAGCCACGTCCCTGACGCAGATCGACGACAGCATCATGAGGTGAAGTTTGGGTGGATTTTATATTTTGTTTCGGCTGCTAATGGCTGCCACAAACTCTACAGCCTCTCATCTCTGTCACTGATCTTATCACATGATTTGTTCTGCAGAAAATTTCACGGCTACAACTCGTTGAAGGAGTACTACGAGCAGGAGAGCTGTGTGCAGTACATTAAGAACGTGAGTGTGTGCAAGTTTGTACAGAGAGCCTGATAGATACTCAGTTACTGTACTGTATTTTACATTGTATAAATTAGCCTAGCGACTAGCGGAGATTTCCTCTGCTTATATGAAGCCAGGATAAATCACACAAGACTTAACAAATGCTATTTTGTGGAGGCTTTATTGTCTTCGCAATTTATTGTTTCTTATCTGTGAAATTAAAGTAAATAAAAGCTTCCTTTCCACTGAGGGAAAAGGTTTCAGACAGGAGGTCTGCATCACCACGATGTGTAGTTTCATTTCTGGGGAGGTGCACGTCAGGCTACAGTGTAGGGTGTCAATTTGGCGTAGGAGTAAAAATCCCCCTTTAGACTGTGTAATTAACATATTTTTCCCCAAAATAATGTCCCATGATGGACACCAGAAGGAGGGACTTCACCTCTCTATAGTGCTACTGCATTTACAACAACAGTAATACACTGACTAACACACCACTAAACCATCGTCTACAAATACTTCTTCTGTAACTACTACCTCTCCTTCCTGAGGCAGTGCTTAACAAACATTCAGATACAAACTGTTGTTTCGTCTCCAGGTCACCGTCCCTCTCCTGCTGGTCAACTCCTCAGACGACCCACTCATTCATCATTCATTGCTGGATATTCCACGCACACTTGCAGGTTTGTGTGAAAAGACAAGATGCATTCATTAACGGTAGATAATTAGGAATATTTGAAGTCGTATTTGATGGTGTTGTTAGCTATAGTAGATTGCTTTGGCCATGATGTGGAATAATTCATCAGTTACAGCAATGTGAAATATTTGATGAAATATTTTATGCAAATGCATTTAAAGTAACCCTGACATGGTTTGACATGAAGTATAAAATAATAATAATAATTTGGCCAATCTTTATGGCTAAGTCACCTTCATTGGCACATAAAAAAAGGTTGTTGTGATAGAAAATCCTTCATCAGAGTCTCATGATTAAGTAATAAAGACTGTTAGGTAAGTTTCAAAACAGCCTCAGTGGACCAAACAGAAAAAAGGTCACACATTAAAGCAATATATGATGATAAAACAATAATGTCCACACCTTCTACAAACAGCCACATGGAAATATGCAAGTATGATCTCCTCCCTCTGCACTTTGAATCATGCAGCAACATGTGGAGGAGTCACTGAAACTGTTGCTATGACGACTCATATTGTTTTGAATGTTTTGCGTGTTTCCTACAAAACGAACGGGCACAACAGTGAAACATTGTCCTCGCAGTGACACAGATTCAGGCCAGTGTAGAGCAGAATGAACCCGTTGTCCCTCCTCTGCTCTGGAGCCGGACACTAGAGCCGCAGTCTTAAGTGTTGATAAAGTCTTGTCGCAGCTATCTGCTCAACACCGCCCAACCCAGACGGTCTTGTTGAATTTTTCAGGGCCATGTGATACGACTAGGCTGTTGGATTATATATATAGAGCAGTGTGTGTGTGTGTGTGTGTGTGTGTGTGTGTGTGTGTGTGTGTGTGCGTGCATGTGTGTGCATGTGTGTGCCCTGTCTTGCCTCAGTAGGTCACATGCACTGGCTCCTATGTGTGTAAATCAGTGTGAGTAATGACTTAAACCTTGACAAGTGAAATTCTAAACTAGTCCTCAGTGGTGGAAGGTAACTAAGTACATTTATTCAAGTTCAGTACTTAAATACAATTTTGACATACTTTACAGAAATATTTCCATATCGTGCTATTTTATACCTCTACTCAACTACATTTTGGGGGAATAATATTGTACTTTTTATTCCCCTACATTTATCTGAAAGCTTTAGTTACTTTGCATTAAGATTTCTAATACAAAATATAAATTAAACAACATTAAAGTGATGAAAACATTAATGCATCAATAATTATTATCCAGTAAAATAAAATATATGATTCTGGAATGGGCCATTATGCATAAAGAGTAGTTTTATTTTTGGTGCTTTAAGTCTATTTTTGATGCTAATACTTTTTTACCTTTAAGTATGAGTGTGAATACTGTACTTTTACTTGTAACAGAGTATTTCTACACTGAAGTATTGCTGCTTTTACTGAAGGAAAAGCTCTAAATGCTACTTGCACCACTGCACTTATTATTAATTTAAGAACATAGAATTGCAACAAAATAAGTGATATAGTTTTATAGTTTGCCTTCAAATATTCAGTAAAACTAAACAAAAATGATCTCTCATTTCTTTAGTTTGTGAACAACAGTAACTCAGAGTGAGATTCAGATTCTGTATACAATATTAATAGTACCCTGGGATCTATATATATAAATCAACAGCTGATTTCCTTCTTTTAGCAAAATCCTAAAGTTGTTTTTTTCCACCTGGACCTTTATGCTCTGCCATTTCTCCTCTAATCATCACGCTGTAACCTGTGACAGGCTGTTATGATACCACAACTATCACACATTCACATATATGGAGTTTTTTGTTGAGCTGCAAGCGTCACGTAGGTTTACATTACCAAAGGTTTATGACAAAATCACTTGACGACACTGACTCCCATGTGTACACGGCGAGAGAGGAGAGGGAGAGACGCTGTACTGCTGCCAGAGGAGCCGCTGAATGAGTTCCCTCTGAGCAGTAAGTCACTAAAAGAGTCTGAGAAGTCCGGAGACGCCACAGTTTATTCCACACTACTGAAGCTGCTCCTCTTTTTGGAACCACTGTGGAGTTTCCAGTTTTACACTTACAAACCACTGAATAACTAAATATTGTCACGGGTGTTCGTAGCTCTTAATAATTTTGCTTTTCCAGTTTGGTGACGATATTCTGCACAACCCTGGAGATAAGCATTATAGACACTGGTGCTGGTTTTAATGCCTACCAGATTAACCCTCAATATCTAGCTGAACTTCAGTGTGTTAATGTGTGTGCAAAAAAAATGTTACGGAGGAGAGAGTGTGTCGGTGGTGTAGAGTAACAGAAAGGGAAAGGAGGATTTCTGTGCAGGGGCCGAGCTTCTTGGCCACTGGCCTCACAGTCAGTCACCTACACAAAGCAGTGGAGCTTAATTATTTACCCTCACACTGAGAAGATCAGGGAGCCTTTAATTACCAAATGACTGGAGATGCTTGACCAGGAAAAAAGACTAATTGGCCCAATGAAGTGCAAAAAAAAAAGTTACGACCTCTTAAACACTTCAGCAAAATGTTTCCGCTGTGCAGTCTTTACCAAAACTATCTGTTTCTGTGATTGTGCCAAATAGTGTCCATCTAATCCAAACTGAGACTATATAGAAGACATGGTTGTAGGGTCCAGGTCAGCTCCTCAGGTCAAGACTCTGCTGTCCATTTACATCTTAAGGAGAAGGGGCACTCCTTTGAGGACAGCACCCACCTACAATGCGGTCTTAAGAACCCTCCCCAGATGGCTTAACACCCATTCACACCCATCTGACCCTAACAACACACATGATGGCTGGGTGGGTTAATGACTTGCACGTGACCTTAGCAACTCCGACATTCCGAGCTCACGTGACCTCAGCGACTCTGTAAATGGATCACACCCACACAGGGTTTAAAGCCTGTGACTCCGCACCAGTCTGTTAGAACTGCACATTCACAAGTGCATCACAGAAATAGAAAACTGGTCAAACGTGGAGAATCACTCAACCCTGCCAAGACACAATGTGTCCTTATCACTAAAAACCCAAACCTGCAGTCAAACAATGTCAACCTAACACTTTACAACCAGAAAATAAACATTAGTAACACAGCAACGTTCCTTGGGCTAACTTTCCAAGCAACATGTCCTGGACAAAACACATCGATTACCTGGAACAAAAAGCAAACGATAGACTGAACCATCTCAAAGTCCTCTGTGGAAAGCATGGCGCATTATCCTCAACAGTCATCAAAGTCCAACTATCATACATCCGACCACTTCACACTTCACAATACTCTGTATTGGATCTGGATCACCATCTCCGACAACCAACTCCAACGTCTGCAACTGGCACACAGACTCCCACAGACACCAAACAATAGCACAGAGATATTTGAAGACTGCATCCAACAATCCTGCCCTCCAGAAAACCTTACAGGAAACAGACGTAACAGCTGCCAACCCCTGTCATTCATTCTACAGCTGGCCAAATCTCCCCAACCACCCAACCCACCATTACCAAGTAATCAACTATACTATTCCACCACTGCTGCCTAAAATCACCTACATCACACATATACATTAATGTAAATAACACACACAAGCCCCCCCATTCTCTCTTCCTTCCAAAAACCAAGATGGCAACGACCTAAATGCCAAACTCAAGGCTTTAAACAAGTAGTTCACAAACCAGTGAGTGACAGCTTGGTCTATGTCCATTTCTTTGACACAGTCTATGCCCAAAATAACCTTCCATCTCCCTGTTGATGTTTTGAAGTGAACAGAGTTTACAGTTGGGTGCAGGGTGAAAATTTGTGGCCACTGTTAGACGCTGTTAAATAACGAGTTTATCTTTTTTTCCAAATTCCTTAATTGTCACTACTAATATATTTATCAAAGCTGTTGTGTTTCCCTCGGTTGAATATGATTTGGTGGTTCTTTGGCCGACAGATCTAGTTGGTGAGGTTAAACTTTACACAAATTAACCAATGTCATGTTGGTGTGATGATTGGTTCAGTAGTTTAAATGGCTGGCACACAGACAACCCAAACAAACCTCAGCTTTCTATCCTGTTACAGATACTTCCACTGTGTGTCAACAGCTGCTTGGAATGATGAATGGGCTGGCACTAAACTGAGTGTTAGCTATGCTTTAATAGTAAATACTGCTGAGTAATAGAAAGACATTAAATTATCGTACCTCTCCTTCTGTTTGTAGAAAAGATGCCCAATTTGATATTCGTCTTGACCCAACACGGAGGCCACCTTGGCTTCTTTGAGGGAGCCGTGCTGTTCCCTCAGCCCCTCACCTGGATGGACAAGGTCATAGTTGAGTACACTGACTCCATCTGCCACTGGGAGAAGAACCGACCGGCCTGCCAGAGGAGCAGCCACCAGGACATGAACTCCTCCTGCCTGCAGAGCACAGGGGCGACAGTCAGTGGGTAACATACTGTACACAGACGTCTGGAGACAAAACAACAGACTAAAACTACAAAGTCTTGTATTAACTCCTGCATTGCTGTGCTAATGGCTTTACGGTTTAGTAAATAATTCTGGGAAAAGTAGGAAATCACTGAATGGATAAGAAAAAGCTGAGTGGAAGTGGGTAACACCAAGCTATAAACTGAAACCCACATTAGACACCTGTAACAAGACCCCATGGTGAACTGGTTCTTCCTCTTGTTCCCAGTTAACCTCCAGTGTAACACGAGTTCACCCTCTGCAGGTTTTTGGCAGCTGCTGCTTCTTGAGTCTGGAAAGCAGTGTGATATAATTAGTGGGGGACATACTGATATCAGAGAATGAATGTGACCTTTGACCTGCATGTAGAAAGAAGAGAAATGTTTGTTTTTCTACTTGAATTAAAACTGAAAACTTTCCTACAAAACTTAAATATAAAGTCAGATTTGGCAGCTAAAATAAATTAAATCATTCTCAAAACTGTAAGTTTATCTTAGTGTGAAGAACACAGTCTGAAGCCTTAAACCTTTAACCATAATATACTTTAAAATATACGTGAAAACCCACATCATTTAAGTTTGAAGAATTATATTTAGGGTTGGGTCCCAAACTCGCAACTTTTAAGGGTGTGGACTTGCATAACATTAATACTACCAAATACCGATCTGCGTCAAATTGACTTGTGCCAAATTTTAGTACCATAAGCCCCGTTCCCACCAGACACTTTCGGTACGGTACCTTTGGAACCAAAAGTCACCCTTCAGACATGGTACCTAGACCCTAGGTCCATTTAGCTTTTCCACTGCAAACAGTACTCTTAAATGTGGGCGGGGTTGTCGTTTATCATCCACAGAACGAAGCTACACACCGACATTTTCAAAACAAAATAGAACAGGCTCAGTGAGAGTCTCTCTCCATGGGATATTTAAAAATAGCGGGTTTGTGCATTTAGTCCTTCTCAGGCAAGCTCAGGGGTTTAGTGTTGCTGGAGCCTACAGGAACAATGCTCTGCGACACTTTTTTTCCCCTCAGAGTGAGGATTACAATATATGCAGTTCACATAATCCAGCTGAAATGAATATATATTTTTAAAGGCTTGAAGATCCACTCATTTCTAAAAGCGTCTGTCATCCAAGAGAGAAAATAAAAACTAATGCAATGATGAAAATTGTCATATTGAAATTTAGGGTGTGCTGATGAATTCGTCAAATCATCAAGCAAAGTGACTGTCACTACTGACCAATCAACAGACTGCAGTGTTTTTATCTCCACCTTTTAGTACCAGATCTGTGTGCTAGGCGCCCCAACAGAGGGGGGTCCAAAAATGGGGATGGTACATAACGGTTTCATTGGTACCATCCACAACTTTTCACAGAGGAAACGGAAGAAAAGCGCTCCAAACTGAACTGAATTGTACCGCACTGCTTGTTGGAAATGGGGCTTTTGAGTACATTTAGGTGAAAAAGTAACTTAGAGTATAGAGAAAGAAAGAAAGTGAGAGAGGAAGACTGTGTCACCCCTGCAGCTTGTTGAAGTCACAGTGAGTCAGGGCAACAGCAAACCAAAAGCAGTTACATTTTTACAACTGAAACTACACTTTTGTTTGTACAGAGTGTAGAGTACCGAAAAATGGTACCGTTAGGTAGTGGTGTTGTATTCCGTGTTCTGGTACCGTACCGGTATTGGTTTAAATGTGACCGGTACCCAACCCTAATTAATGATTCCAGATTTAAACTTGTAAAGTTCATGACCAGATTAAGGTGCCTTAATATGAATATGAATCTGCAACATATTTTGTTTTTGGGCTTGTGCTACCTCTGATCAGCAGCAGCATGACACGATTTATGGTTTACAGTAGTGATTTTCAGCTGTTGCTCAACATAACATCTGTCCTGTTGAGTCAAACTGTAAATTAAATTTCCTTGAAGGTATACTATGCAGGAATTGTCCATTAGTGTCTATAAAAAAAATGGCCAGGAAAAAATGATTTACTGTTTGGAGCGAGCTTTGACTGCTTGACGTTGTGCCTCGTTTTTTGTCTTTTCGGCGCTCTGTCCGCAGTTTTCATAGCTTTCTCTTGGATGCATGCTGCTTATTGTCTGACACCAAGTCGCTACATTTTTATAAAGTCCCGACCTCACGTGCGTGCTGTTCCCAGGAACGTGCCGACCTCAGCAAAATAATAAAATACAGGCAGTGTAGTCTCTGCAGAAAAATACACCACCACACACACTTCTAGTGGGTGATAAGTGATGATTGAGAGGGATTAATTTTATGAGTCTAAACAGTTTTTTAGGAAAATCCTGCATAGTATATCTTTATATTGGTATAAAATGATCTTGTTAGTTTCCATTAAGATAAGTCTTCAGTTTTATTGCAGGAAAAATGGGTTAAATAACACCCAGTTTGGTTTATTTGTATATATTGAGGCATAATTTGACTCCAGTTTTGCACTTTGCATTTCCATTGTATGCAGTGGACCATCAGCCGGCACTGTTGCTGCTGACATTCAAAAAAAGGAATCAGGATGTCAGGTTTTCAAAGAGATTATATAAAGTTATATAGAGTTATAAAAACGCAGACAGACAGCAAGAGTGATGTTTAATTTTCTGTGTTGTTGAATAGAAATGCGGTCACTTCAGATGAGCTAGTGTCAGTATTGTACTGCTCCAGGTCAGCTTGTCCCATTCCATGAATTGCTGCAATAGCATGAGGATGGTGGTCAGACGGTACAATTTCCCTGAATGCAGCTGTTAACTCCTAACTGCTTATCACCAACAGAAAAGGTCCTTTCAGAATTTAGGACACAAGATACTTAAAATGTCTGCATGACTGTTGAGGACAGAGCCAGGTCAAATTGTGTTTACAAACACTTTGAACAGAGAGGAGAGGAGAATGCATATGGGACACGAACAGTGAGCGTATTATTTAACAAATCCAATTGTGGACTTTCAGTTTATACACTTACCAAACAAATGGACCAAAGCACTCTTCACTTTTCAACAAAAACTTTTAACTTTGTAATTTTTAGTGATTCTGGAGCATTTTGGCCACATGTAACTCCCCTAAAGACAGGGACGTGGCCTCGGCTCAAATACAATGGAGGTCTCATATCAGACATTACTTTGAACAAGGGCTTATTGATACGTTTCATAAGTGACAAAGGTTTTTTGGGGTTTCTTTTAAGCTGCTTATTATTGCTCCATACCAGGTGGGTGGAGTTTGCCATGAAAAACAAATTAATACAGTGAAGAGAAGAGAAAAGACTGAAATCTTTCTTGGATTAAAGGGACAGTTCACCACCAAATCAAACATATTCTTCTGTCACCCGTAGTGCTGTTTATCAGTCTAGATTGTTTTGATGTGAGCTGCAGAGTATTGGAGGCATCAGCCGTAGAGATGTCTGCCTTCTCTCGAATATAATTGAATTTGTTGTCACTCAACTTGTGATGCCCAAGGCACCAAAAAAACCCACAGAAACCTTCTGAGAATTGATACAGTTGGTGTCGTTTAGGAAACAGAAAATAGTTCCCAGATTAAACTGCTCACAACAAGGTCTGTGGATTATCTTGAATAACCGGGTCATGGTTTCTGGAAAGAGACATTGCTGTTGAGTTCTTCCAATGTATTTTTGGCACTTTGAGCACCACAAGCCGAGTGCCATCTAGTTCCATTATACTGGAGAGAAGGCAGACATCTCTACAGCCCATATCTCTAGCACCAGGCAACCCACACCAGAACAGTTTAGGTTGATAGAAAGCGCTACAGGTTAGAGGAAAAATACATAGTTTGGATTGACGTACCTTGGATTCAGGAGGAGCAAAGCAGATTCCGTCCTGGCTGTGGAACAGTGGACCAGCTCTTTACCCTTGCAGGGCTGGCGAAGGGGTCATGGGAGTTTGCCCATCCAGTCCACATGTGCTTTGTGGGCTTGGAGAAGGCTTACGACCGCGTCCCAAGGGTCTTGTGGAGGCTACTCTTGGAATATAGCGTACCAGGGTCGCTGCCATGAGCCATCCAGTCCTTGTATAACTAAAATGAGAGCTGTGTCCACATACTCGGCACAGAGTCAAATACGTTCTCAATGGGTGTTGGCCTCCGCCAGGGTTGTCCCTTGTCTCTGATTCTATTGATGATATTCATGGACAGAATCTCAAGGCGCAGCCGGGGGGAGGAAGGAGTCTGGTTTGGTGACCTCAGAGTTGTATCTCTGCTTTTTGCAGATGATGTGGTTCTGTTGGATTCATCACACCTTGACCTCCAGCATGCACTCTGGCAGTTTGCAGCCAGGTGTGAAGCGGTCAGGACAAGAGTCAGCACCTCCAAGTCTGAGGCCATGATTCACTGCAGGAAAATAGTGAATTGCTGCTTCTGGGTTGGGAGTGAGTTACTGCCCCCAGTGAGGGAGTTTAAGTATCTCGGGGTCTTGTCCGGCTGTGCCGGACTGTTGTGGTGAAGAGGTAGCTGAGCCGGAAGGTAAAGCTTTTGATTTACTGGTCTAGAGCCGCTGCTCCTTCACATCAAAAGGGGTTGGTTGAGGTGGTTCAAGCATCTGATCAGGATCCTCCTGGGCACCTTCCGTTGGAGGTGTTCTGGGCATGTCCAATGGTAGGAGGCCCCGGGGCAGACCCAGAACTTGCTGGAGGGATTACATATCTCGTCTGGCCTGGGAACGCTTTGGGGTCCCCCAGGAGGAGCTAGACGGTTTGGATAAGCGGTTGAAAATGGATTGATGGATTTTGGGGTGAACTGTCCCTTTATAAAACAGAAGACATAGGAAAACTGCCACACAAACTTACCTCTGTTATGTCTCATGATACAGTATATTTCCATAAGAAACGTTTTGACAAAGGTCTCAAACACTGAGAAATTCAGAATTTTATGTGCAGAAATATTTTGTTTCCTGTGGTTTATTCTGGGCCTCCAGTCGAATATGAGTCAGTTTCCTGTGAGTAACATCCTGTCAGACGCTGTAAATAAATGCAGAGAACTCCACCCAAGTTCATGCAAGTCTTATTAATCAACATTTAAACCATCATGTTTAATACAACTTTCTGTAATTATAAAGCCTAATATAACCTGCAGCAGCACCACTTCTGTGTCTGTATGTGCAATATGTCCTGACTGTTTGATATATGGGCTGCTTTTCTTGCACTTTACTGTCTTTACAGTTCTTATTGTTCTGTTTGGGAATATAGTGGGTGTAACATTTATAATCTAATCTTAATGTTTTGTTCTGATATGGTGCACAGTCATGACTGATTAGTAATATTTGAACTCACCCATTAATAAATATTTTTCACATAAATTCTTTTTGGTCTGATTATTATAACCTACTCTAGGTTTTTCTTTTATAGCGGTAAAATTAGCGTTTAAAACATCTGTCAATCCATCACTTTGGTTTAGACTGAAATATCTCTACAACTGCCATGAGACTTTGTACAGACATTCATGACTCATACTGACTTTGAAATTTCCGTGACTTTTCCTGTAGCACCGCCATCAGGTCAAAATAATAAAAGTTTGACCAAAGACCTAAAAAAGTAAACCCATCAACCTCAGTTAAATGTAAGCATGCTGGTTGGCATGTTGGCACTCTAAACTAAAATGGTGGGCCTGGTCAACATTACACCAGCTTAATATCAGCATGTGAGCATTGTCATTGTGAGCAGCACAATTTTTTTCCCCAACAGTGGGCGCGCTCCTTTTCTTACAGCCACAGCAATGTGGCCACATGGAGGCATCACTGTAAAATATGGATCTGTCAGAGTGGTTAATAGGGTTATTACCAGCCAATCACAGCACAGTAAAGCAGAACTTGGCAAAACACTCCTGGGGAAAAAAATGAATGCTTGTGAACACGTTAGCGGGCTGCAGCATTTAGCTTAAAGCACCACAGGGCAGCCCCAGAAAGCCGCCAGCCTTGTTGCTGACTCTATCTTGTTTAGATTGCAGATAGATGCAAAGACTACACTTCATATTTATATACAGTTTATTGTACATTTATTGACATTCTTATTGGTGCACCAGGGTAAAACTTCATAATATTCATATGAATGAAGAACAATCTAAAAAATACATGAGAGACAGGCACTTGTTGGAATATCAGCCTTGTACTTCAAGGAGAGACGGACAAACAGAGGGTGGAAACTCAGAAAGCTGGAGCCTGCCAGTGTTCAAACAAGCTGTGTGGGTGAACTGTGGTCCGAACAAAGCACAATTTAACAGGTGTGAGATGGTTAATCTCAAAGACGGCAGATTTACACCATTAAATCTGCCAGTGCCTCCAGTCCCATACTGGGTAGAGATCTGGCTTTGGTCATCAGAGCTAAAAATGAGGAACTGTTAGGTGTTAAAGTGTCGACCAAATGGTTGATAGAGAATAATGTGGTTTACTGTTGGACTGTGTTTTGTCAGGACCTCTGGAAAACAACACCATCTGAGTGTTTCACACACTTTCATTCATATTTTTTTCCTACAACCACACAGCTAGATTTGGGCTTTGAGTCTCCACAGTCTGTGGGGGGTTTGTTATACATAATGGCTCTTCGCCTGGTTTGGCGCAAAGGGATGGAGGAGGCTTTAGTCGAACAGCTTGGCTGCTGCGCCCTTGCCGTCGTACTTGGCACCTTTTCCATCAAACTCAGAGGGAAGGATGTCGGCATCAAACTCCTTGTAGTAGTTTTCCAGCTCGTCTCCGTGGACGAACACCTAGGGCAGACACAGCAGCTGTTAGAGACATTTGAGACTGTGGGAATTTTCAGCACCCGACTGTCCAACATGTAAGTAAGTGGGAATTTGAGTGTAATACCCTGCGATGGGAAGTCTTTGTAAGCTTAAAATTCATTTGCCCTGCTTGATCCTGTCCCTTTAAAAACCTTGTCAGCACCCCAGGCAGACTGGGTCCACACATCCCTCATGCTGGGGAGAAAATGTATAATAGCAGAGCGGAAGGTGATCAGCTTACTGCCAGCCAGGGTGTGGTTCTCCCAACTGGGTTTTGTGGCTGCACACGAGGGCCTCTCCTTTAGGCTTATTAGTCAGGTGGAGAAATACTAAGCTAAGTGGGCAAATTACATCCTCTTCATTAAAGGTCCCTGATGTAACTGCATAATAACATACTGGCTCTAATCCATCAATATCAGTGTGATCTCACATGCAGTTTCTCAGTAAATTGATCAAAGTCTGAGGTGCTCTCTCAGTTTTGACTGTTTTCTCTAACATGATCGTATCTCACAGACTGAACTAAGGAGCAGCAGTGTTGCAGTCAGTCATTATCATTGAATCATCTGTCTGACTCACTCTCTCTAGCAGCTTGCTCTTCATGAGTGGTTTGACCACATTGTAGGTGGTGGTGAAGTACCAGGGCTGGTGGATGAAGTGCACAGCTTTGAAACGGGCGGGGAATGAGTCCTGGTGGGAAAAGGAAAAAGTAAGATCATGTGGTGATAGACAGTAACTCTAAATAAAGACCTCACTGAAGAGTCCTGCAGAGAGTAAAGAAGAAGAAGAAGATATACTTTATTCATTTTTGTCATTCTGTTGTCATATACACACAAGCCTGGAAAAAACACACACATGCACAAACAGGATCTATACATGCTTTAAATTGAGACTTCGGTTCGGTGCCACCTAGGAGGCAAGCTGGCACCTCTCCAGCTACCAATCCACATATTTGGTCCAGACGGGGACTTAAACTGGCAATCTTTGGTTCCCAACCCAAGTCACTATGGACTGAACTACTGCCACCTCAAGGCTGACCACAGAGCAGCTCTTAAAAGTTGATCAATGACACCTGGGTGTAAGGACAGGGAAGAGCTTTTTGTAATCTAAACACACCTGATTCTCTAACCTGCAAACTGCAATCAAACATGAGGAATAATCAACACAATCTTCTGTAAATCAAACCTATATATCCACTTAACTCGAGCATCTAGCCATCAGCATCTACAATCTTGAAAAATGAAGGTATAAAACCAACTAAACCTAAAATGTTAAATGGCTTTTTGTCTCTAGAATATCCATCTCTCCCAGCCTTCATTCTGCCTGTAGTAACAGACCAGAGTGTAGATTCTCCCACCTGCAACATGTCCACCATCTTCTTGAGCTCGGTGGGTTTGATTCCTGACGCCTGCTGCATGGTGAAGCCCTTGAAGTTCTCAATGATGCAGAACCCATTGATCTGAGTCTCCTCGTTCTCCAGCAGCTTCTCCAGGATCACACAGTAAGCACGCAGGATCTGAAAACACACACAGGTTAATTAATTCTGTACTGATCTTAATCTTACTGATACTTGTAATCAAATCAGAACTAATTTAAATGAAAAGTGAGTTTGGTAATATGTATATCTAGGTGCATTGTGGGACATGTAGTCACCCAGAAAAGGGCCTGCTTACCTCATCAAATGTGATCTCCTCATAGTCCCAGTTCTCAATGTTGAAGAGCAGAACCACGCGGCCATATTTGTCTCTGCTTGGCAGGATGCCGGGGTAGCCGGCTTCGATGGTGCTGCGTACGGCCTCCGGGGTCAGATTCTCAAACAGCTCGGGGTAATCCTTCCTGAAACGCACGTAGCCTGGGTGGAAACACGGGAGCAGATTATACAGTCACACTAGGCTGTAAGTTTGATAGTTCTTGGTATTAAGTAGTGACAGGGTTTCATTTTAGTTGCTCAATAACACTTATATTTATTCATAAATTTAAGTGCTTTTTCTATTCATGATAAAACAGGTCAAGTCACACTGTCTCTAAAGTAATGAGTTTCAGTGGAGAGTTTCCCATGATGATATAAATGCTTTTTTAGCATGAAAATGACCAGGTGTACATTTTGGGTCATTATTTTGTCATTGTCAGAATGTGTTCATTGGTGTTAGCTTTTTAAAACATATAATTTGAAGCTTGTTTGCGATTTATTTTGTTAGTTATTGTTGAGGGACTACGGAACAGTGTGCCTGTCTGTCCATCGTTATATTGCACACACCAGATTCCAGATTTTGAATGCAGGACTTTTACTTTTAACAGGGTGTTTTAATGCTGCAGTATTGCTACTTTTACTTTAGTTAAAGATCCGAGTACGTCTTCCACCTCTGCTCATACCGTACAAACACATTAACATGTTTACTGTAGTTTTCTTTGGTGCTGGATTCATTTGGCGGTGCTGATGGGAAACAGTCCTGTCAGTATGTTCATGTCTGCCGCTTCAAACTGTGTCTAACGTACCCTTCATCAGGTCAAAGGCTCTGGGCACGTCGTACTTCCTGGCGCGGATGAAGCGGACCAGCAAACTGTCTGGTTTCTCCCCAAACGTGTCCTGCACGCCCTTGGCCAGGTCGTCTCCTGCATCTGCCTTCTCCTTTATCATCCCTCGCAGCTCCTTCACCGCCGACACACGCTTCTCATCTGTCTCGTTCAGCTCGTCCTTGGCCTGAAGGGGGAGCCACACCAGACAGTTAGCTCACAGTTTTGATAGCTTTACATAGTTCTGTGACATAGCTGCCCTGATATTCAGTCCATTGTCACCTCATGTTAGCCATTCTGTTAGTGAAGAACTCATGTTTGTCCTCACAAATTCACCCGCTCGACTCAGCACTGCTGTGTTATCCTAGACAGCTGATACAATTCATACAATGCTAGCAGGCTAGCCTAGCCAGTCTTTTGCCCTCTGAGTCTGCTATTTTGTATTTTTATTGCATTCTTTTGAAGAAAATTAACTTACAGCAAAGTACAACAGGTGGGGTTAGACAGGAGCTACTTAAGGGCAACAAGAACAGAACAAAAACTGTAAATCTTAAGTGTCAGCGTAGCCAGGATCACTTTACTTTCTTGCGTCTGCTGACACTGCATGATGAACTCAACTCTCTCTTAGTTTAATTTCTCAATTTCTAAATTTATCTTATATTTATAACACATTATAATCAGTGATATACTGAACTACAATGATTAAACTCTTGAATGTAACTTTGTTTTGTGCCCTGATTTGGTAATGTCCGAACAGCTGTGGTTACCTTCTGCTTGGTGTGGTCCGGCAGGCTGGCGCAGGGTCCAAACACTGGCCCGTGGTCCTTGACGGTGAGACGTTCCAGCTTGGCCCTGAGAGCCTGCTCCTCTTCTGACACCATACGGTAAGTTCCACTCTGAAAAGAGAGTGTTAATGTAAGACCAGATGACTCGCTAGGATCGACAGTACAGCTTGGTTGTGCACTTACAGGTGTACACAGACACAGAGAGACACCTTTCATGGCAGTATGACACGCACCAGTGAGCAGCAGCTTGTAACACTGGCGGCAACTACCATGATATAAAGAGCGAGAAAGACTTTATAGGGTGGGCAGAATCAGAGGTGGATGGGTCATCTAAAATTGTTTTACTGGCGCCTGTTCAGAACCTGACCATTGGTACCAATACTAAAACAAGACTATTTTAAAATTTAAAATAAGAAGCCACTTCTTAACTACTGAATGCTGTCCAAACACAAGCAGCCATATAAGAACTTTACATCAAAAAAGTACTGAGGTTTGATACCCAGCCCGACAAGTTGCAAACAACTAGTGGCTATGAAGGCCAACTGCTGGGTTGCCTCATGTTGACTGTGTCTCGGCCAAAAAGTTGCACCTGAACACACAAAGACTACAGCGAACAGTCAACTAGCATATACGTTCTGCACTTGCATGAGAGGAAATAACTCTCCATAGCAGCCGGCAGCAGCAGTCTGTATTTGTCATTTGAAAAGGGAAACCAACAGGACGGATTCGAGATGCTCCTTGACGACCCGACACTGACCAATGGCTGACAGTTGGTTTGGTGTGTCAGGGACCTTCGGGTCCAAAGCTATAAGCTAAAGCTAATTGAAGTCAGAGTGAAACAGCCCTGAATCCCACAGGACTCAACACTAACTTTTAAAAGTGGTTGCCAGGCTGGGAACCACAGGTTTTGGTCGCTGAATCTGACCATATGGTTGCCATTTTTAGTCACCTTATATTCTGAGTAATTAAGATCCAAAGCAGTTATACATCCGCTTGTTAATAAAAATTTGACAAAAGAATGTTTAAAAGCTTTATTACAGTAACCAAACTTTGTAGTTTGTGTTGTATCTTTGTTCAGCTTCATCTGGTTCTTGTCAGCTCAGTCAGTGTGCATATTTGTTTGTGAGGTTGAAGGGTTAGTCACACTTACCACCACAGTTAAACAGCTTAATTTGATTCACCATTGTCTCTACAAAAGATGCACACAAACGCATGTGCAGCATTGTCATGCAAAAGATGCACACAAACGCATGTGCAGCATTGTCATGTGGAGGGCCCGGTTATAACTGTTGCAGTAATATTCAAAGATAACTAATGCAACACACACAAACATATATAATTTTGGGGTGCACGTTTTGCTGTTTGCTGTCTCTGTTTTCTATATGTTAAGGCCAGGAATTGATTGCCAATTTCTCAAAATGGTTGCCAGTGGCAACCTGGCGACCTGCTGAGCCCTGGAATCAGATATTTATCTATAATAACAACTGCCTCTGCTCAGCAGGCTGCTGCATTATTGACCTCACCTGAATAGGTGTATTCTACAGTGGACAGTTTATCATAGCAGCAACATCACAGGTGTTATTAATAACATTAATAATGGATGCGTCACATTAAGCTGTGCCAGTTTCAGGGCCCTGGCACTGTGGGTACTCACTCACTGGCAACGGCTTAGTGCATTTGTACTCCTCCCTGCTGACTGCTGGTCAACCTGGAGATCTAAGTTTGTTTCTACACCTGCATGTTGCTTTGTTTAAAATAACTATGTTAATATAATTCTCTCAGAGGACTTGTACTGTGTGAGGAGGTTTAAAACATGGCTGTCCACTAAGTATTGCCGGAGCAACAATCAATAGGCCTCAGTGTTTGATTAATCTCCCTCACATGAGTCCAGTAAAGCCTATAAATACACGGTAAGGACCACTAGTAGAGATTAGCAGCTAAGGCTACTGTAGCCACTGACGGCACCTTAACAATGGGCTTTGGTGTTGAGAAATGTTGAGCTGCAGCTGAGTCCATGTTACAGCATGATGAATAGGTATTTGTCTTGGCCAGTTACCCAATCACACACAAGCATTTCCTCTTTTAATGTTCCCATTACAGCTCAGAAATCCAAGTAAAATATCAGCACTGATACACTCTCTTTGAGCTAAAACAGACTAACAAATATTTAAGTAAATAAAGGTGCAAATACTTACAACCACAGCCATGTCTTCTTCTCTTTCTATCAGCTCGTCTGGAAGAAAAGAAAAAGGCAGGTAAAAACAAACAATTGACATATTGTGATCCACTTTAATCTCCCTTCATCCCACCCTCCCTGCCATCACAGGGTACTTTGATTTAGCTATATTTAGCACTTCAGCCAGTCCTGGATGGTTTATCAGGTGATTTAATGTCGACAGTCTTTATGTTTCATAATGAACAGGCATGCTGTTGTTGTCCATGTAGTTTTGTACTAAGAAAAGTTGAGAAATTCAGTTTGTATAAATTGTATTCAACAAGTTGAACCTTAATATTGCCTTTAATTTCCCGTGAAGTGGATTTAAAATAGATAAAACTTTTTTTTTCGAAGCATGTTGTGGCATCTGCAGTATCCTCTTGTTCTCGTACTAGTAGATTGATCATTTCTCAAATGAAAATAAAAGAATACAACCTCATTCTTTAGCTTTTAGACTTGATTTTAGAAATGCTCAAACAAAACAAGCAATTCAAAGATGCTGCTTTAGTCTTTAGGCAAATGTGGTGGACATATCTGAATACTCTTACCTCACTAAACCTGCATTTTATAGACTAAGATTAATAATAGCCACCAGATTAATCAATAAAACAACTGTTTCCTAGCTTTATGTTAAATACATCATGCTTAAACTGAGGGAAGAACTCAGCACACATTTGCATTGCTGCAACATTATTTAAAATATAAATTCTTGAATGTCTTGTTCATCATTTTACACACATATCTCCCTTTAATCTTTGGAAACTTTGAGCATTTTTGCATGCAGAGGTTTAGAGAGACTAAAACACCTCTCACCTGATGCACTGTTTCTATAGCATATTTCTAAAGACCACATTTACAGATATCTTTGTATTATAACATAACAATATGCCCATCTGTGGACATTTAAATCCAAAGCTGCAGAACCACCAGCATTTTTTGGTCCCAGTGGGAATGCAGCTCTGACCCTTGCCGGAGTCAGTCCCATGATGCACCTACTGAGCCAACAAAAGTCTTAACTTGTTTAGATTTAACACTCAAATCCCTCAAATTACCAGAACTGAATTATTTTTGGGAGCCTCAGTATCCAGTCTTTTGATTTCATGCCACTCTATAGGATAAAATCAGTGTCTCTGGTCCAAGTCACTGCTCCATTAACAGTTAAACTACAGAGGAACCCAGAGGAGCTGCAGAGTTTGAGAGTTGTACAACATCTGAGGAAATAAAGGAGAAGTGAAGCAGCACATCAGTGGAGGAGTCTTACCTGAGGCAGATGTGAAGTCGCTGGCAGGGAGTCGCAGGGAGCCTGTGTGGAGCGAGGTGGATGGGAGCTGTGATTTGTAGCGCTGGGATTAGTGTCGTCACCAGATTACACCCAACTTTTTTTTCTTCTTTTCAATCAGTATAAAGTGGCAGAGGGAGGGAGGAAGTGATGGCGAGGGTCTGTGGCCAATGGTGGAGGTGCTCCCGTGATGAAAGGCAGGGCCAGTGCACATTTTGGATGATGTAATTTTGAGTGCACACTTTAGGTAAGAGGTGGTTTAAAGGGGGGTGGAGGGATTTGATTGCATTCCAGGGAGACTTGAGTGAAAAGTAGAGCCATTGTGACCGCTGAGTTCCAGTTTGATTTCTGCAACGTGATCGCGCTTGGGTGAGAGGAGGCCTGTATTCAGAGGGTCTGTTGCACATGTTTAGAGACATGATGTTGAAGTTGAATAGGAATTACTGTCTTATATTTGGCTTTAATTATTAATTTTTACTCTGCAAACAAATGGCTGAGATTTAGAATACAGCTTTTGTCTCTACAGGTGACTAAAATCAATATTCATTGCTGCTAATCAGCCCCTGATTTGAGACACTGATAGAACACAACACAATACATACAGTATCCTCCTGAGACCAGCACTTTTGTTTGGTATGCATTTTTAATTTCTACTAGCTATTTGGGATTAGTAGGACTTATAAGTATAAAAAACTATATATTGTCAAAGTCCCAACATGTTCTAACCACACACAGGGTCCCGTGTCCTCACATTTTGGGTTTACCTGACCTTATACTTCATTCTGCTTAACTTAGACCTGTTGTCCTCATTCATGGACACTTTTTTGTGCTATCTAGTGGTAGTAAGAGCACAATACACTAATCCATGTAAAAACAAGATGGCAGCCATCTCTGCCAAGTCAGTCTGCAGCCGATCCCAACACCAACGTAAACTAGGTCAAACATGATCAGATTTTATGGTTGAAATGTGTTTATTTATTATTAATAATGTATGTGGTTTGATATGGTAACAAATTTGACCAAGCAACAGCAAAAGCAACAAGATAAGACGTTGTTAATTAGCAAGTACTCATTTGAAGACATTGGGACTATATTATCGTCTCGTTTGAAGACACTGGGACTTAATTGTCCTCTACAGTGTTTAGTTTTTTATACTTATCAGGTTCTACTGATCCCAAATAGCTAGGACAAATTTAAAATGCATACCAAACAAAAATTTGGGTCTCAGGAGGTTAAGCAAAAAACAAATCAATACAAATTGCATCCCCAAACCAGTCAAGCTGCAGTTACAGTTTATATCTATATCTGTCCAGACTCATATGTAGCCATGACAGTTGACAATGCTTCATATATGGATGTTGCTGCAAGGGGCTACAAATTCTAAAACATGGATGCTTCATACACATCTTTAACCCCAGCAGCAAAGAATCCAAGTGAATTCAAGTGTGTCAAATTTAAAGAAAGTCCCTCAAGGCGTTCTTGAGATATCACTTTCATGAGAATGAGACACACAAGGTCACAGTGACCTTGACCTTTGACAGAAAATTCTACACATCTTTAACCAGGCAGCACAGAGGATCTATACGTCAGCACAGTTTCAAGGTGAGTTATGACGTTGAACAATGGATGATGATGATGTCACAGTGAAGCTGATCTTTGACCTTTAGGTTATAAAATATCATCACTTGATTTTATCCTATGAGACATTTCTGATAAGACTCAGTGTACAAATTTTTGAGTGTGAGTGAGTGTGTTTTGTGAGGTGACGGTAACCTTTGACCAAAAATTCTTATCAGTTTATTCTTGTGTCCAAGAGGACGTTTGTGCCCAATTTGAAGAAACTGGAAAGTGTTGTTGAGATATTGCTTTCACAAGAATGGGACAGATGGATATACCCAAAACTTATTGCCTCCAGACACAGCTACCACCAGTGCGGATGCAAAAAACTAGCTTTTGCTTTGTTTTGTATTGTTGTAAATTGAAAATCTTTGGTTTGAACTGTTGGAACTGTGATAGTAATTTTTTCTCTATTTTTTAATGTTGGTAGTTGATAAATCAAAGCATAATAGTTAGTCTAATCAAGAATGAAAATAACTGTTGCAACCTCCACTGCTACAAGGGAAAGATAATTAAACACATTCCGACTGAGGAGGAAAACTGTAACACCATTGCACACCAGAAATATCCACACACACACACACACACACACACACACAAACACACAGGCACGGGGATTTGGATTTAGACTTAGCTGCATTCATATCAGTAAACATGGACCCTAAACGATCCACAGTTCCCTGCGATCAGATTAGTTCTCACACACACATTATATCAGCATTAGGAGCTGAGAGCAATATAAAGGTTTATATAATGTGATCAGTTCTGTGAGAACTTCATCTAATCGGACACACATGCACTCAGTCGGTGGTTGAGTTAAAAAAAACCTGTAGATTAATCTTTAGTAATTGAGCAACAGAGAGGTGTGCATTAAAATAAATGAACAAAGAGCCACTGGACAGTAAATACAACACCATACTGTAACTGTAGTAGTTTTTGGTTTAGTTTAATTTTAGTTGCTATTATTAAGTGAAAATGATTTTTCTGTCTTATAATAATATAATGTATTATTTCAAGACTGTGTGACCTTCAATCAGTTGAGAAAAGTCTACAACATTTGGTTTAGACTGTTTCACAGTAGAAACATAATAACTGGCTCAAATAAAGCACCCTGAGATCGGATTTCCAACTCGGAAACGCGGAGCAACCGCATCAACCCCGACTTACGAATTCAAGATGGCTGCCGGTCACATACATAGTGAGTAAACACTCTGCTAAAGTACTGTTTATAGCAATTGTATCTTATTTGTTTTACATTAGGTCAGCCTCATCTGCAGCTTTCATCAGTTGGAATGCATGATGGTTTTGAAGCTGTCTATACTCCGAAAGTACAAGGGCAACAAAGGCTTTCTTGCGGGCGTCCATGTTTTTTTCCGACTTGTCCACCGTCATCAACTAGAATGCAAAAACTGTTGTCAAATCGGAGGTTACGTCATTCCCACGAACGCAGCATTGGTCCTCAGTCCAAGTTGACGTTGGTGCCAAATTTGAAGAAATTCCCTTAAGGCATTCTTGAGATATTGTGTTCATGAGAATGAGACACATGAGGTCATAATGACCTTGACCTTTGACCTCTGACAGAAAATTCTGATCAGTTCACCACCGACTCCAAGATCTTTGTACCTAATGTAAAGAAATTTCCTGAAGGTGTTCTTGAGATATTGCGTATACGAGAATGAAAAGGAAGCAAGGTCAAAGTGGTCTTGACCCTCGTCCACCAAAATGCTATCAGTTCATCGTGGAGTTAAAGTGGACAGTTCTGCCAGATTAGACAAAATTCCCTCAAGGCTTTCACAAGAATGTGATGGACGTACAATCCGAAAACAATGTCTCCAGCCTCGGCTATTGCTGGCACAGAGGCATAAAAATATCAATGAGGATGGACATACTAAAAAATATAAATATATTAAATGATTCAGTGTTTTTTCCTGTCATGTTATCTGGGTCATGTGATCCCATCGCCTCCCATTGGTTGTTGCTACTATAAGTGAGACCACGCCCACGCTGTTTGTTTGAAGCTCTGATGAAGACCTAGTGTCTTCTAATGATTTAGTCACTACAATAAAGGCGTTATAGATTTCCTTCCTGGTTACATATTTCTTCTTATATTTTGGAATACCTGGATCGTCCATCCTGAGTTGCAGTCATGGTACCACAGATCATATGAACATATTCTCTCCATTAGATCCCATTTAAAGGTGTCTCTTGACAAGACAAATATGACAATATTTCATCAAACGTCCTCACAGCTGCTGGACCTGATCTGTGAATGCTACAATCCTTCAGTGAGCATCTAAACATCCAGGTCAGCAGAACGACCATGATTTTAGTAGTTTATTATAAATAAGGAGGCTTAATTTTGATTTAAAAGATCTCATTTCCGCCTCTCTCCTTCTGTACATTCAACAGTTAACGGACACATCGATGCAGCTGGTTGTTCTCTTGTGTGGTTAATGTTTGGGAGTCGTCCATCATCCTCTCTCTGACCCTGGCAGCTCTGATGTCAACAACACACGTTTTCCTCCTGATGCAACGTTGGAAAAAAACACAGGCAGCCGACTGTTAATCTGCTAAATCAGGCCTGATCTTACTCAATAAAGCGATTTGGGGAACAAAATTAGATGGATTGGACAAAACAATGCTGCTCTGTGTTTGCTCCCTATAGCCTGAGCTGAGGGGCCAAGTTCAGGCTTTAGGTGTGTGTGCGCGTGTGTGTTTGTGTGCGTGTGTTCATTGAGTGAGAAAGACAAAAGCACATGGACAAAGCTATTTACAGAGGAGCGTAACAGAATGTACAGCTCCACCTGCAGCTCACTGTTTCATATTCAGAGCTGTGCAGCATTTCAGCTCAACAACTCACATGGGTGTGAGTATTTCAGTCACTGGGACTGAACTGGGAACACTGGAAAAGAAGAACAACTGCCATGATTATTGGAAACATGGTACTTTTGTTTGGCTGCAGTAAGTATTGTAAGCCCAGCATCTCTGCAGTGGATGTTGTAACCTATTTGGACACGGTGCCATTAGACGATTTCAGATCCTGATCTAGTGTTTGTGACGGACTCTTTCCCAACACTAACAGAGCCGTGGTTTCATGCGTTAATATGCTGCTGCTAACAATGCTGCCGTTAAAGCTGATCTGGCACTGGAACAAGTGGGACGACTGTGACGCCATAGTTGTGGAGTTTTGCCTCTGCAATTAGCGTGACCCGTAACGTAATGAGTCAAGCCAACAGATAAAGATACAAGCCAGACATTATAGTATATATTAGAGGGAACCCTACTGCCCCCAAATATTCAAATATGCTCAAAATGTACACCCTAATGTATTGGTCAAAAAAATCTAAGGAAAAACACTAGACGACAGGCAACCCCACAACAGTCAATTATTACAACAATTATTACTACTGGTTGTAATGTTACGGTATACTGCAGGTCTGTGTGTTGTTTGTGGAAGTGGTGTTGCCGTACCTGTAGCCCAACAGAAGCTGTTGCTTGACTGCTGTGGGTACAATCAGTATCAAACACTTTACAGTGTCTGTTTTTTAACTTTAAAATGTATTAAAACATGGAAAAACTAGAATGTAATCTAAGTGTTAGGTAGGCTGTATCACTGTCAATTATTGTAGTTTTTGTTAAGTGTTAGAATTTTATGAATAGTGTACGAATTTCAATACACGCAGCAAAACGTCATGACTCTACTACTAAGTCCAAGACTTTTCCAGGCCTGGAAAATGCGATTATGAAATTTACTTTTGGGTTTGAGACACTGGGAGATACTCTTGTCTTTAAGTCATATAGATGGTGTTATCATTTGTTTGTCGACTTTATGCAGGCACCTTATCTCCCAGTGTCTCAAACCCAGAACAAAGTAAAACTGGATTAAACTAAACAAGCGGGTCGTTTGCTTCCATTATATCGAGCTCTCAAGAAAGGAATGAAAGCATCTGTTGTTCTATTGCTCTCTTAACTCAGAAAAAAAACAACAGAAAAAAAAACAACAGAAAAAAATACCCTGAAAAACAAAAAAAAGCATAAAACAGAAACAAAATTACCACAAAAAAACAGAAGAAAATTACTCAATAAAACAGATTTGTTTTTATTTGTCAAGTGAATGCAATATGCTTCCATAAAGCACAAAACACTTGAAAAAAAAGAATTGAGCTGAAAAGTGTTAAGGTGTTGTTTTTTTTTACTTCTTACATTTACACATAAATGGCACACACATTCATCAAAGAGCAACAGAGGCACAGACAACACTGTGCTGACTGTACTTAACACAGTTACAAAACATCTTGTGCATCCTAAAGGATGTGCCAGGGTTTTATTTGTGGATTTTACTTCAGCTTTTAACTCAGTGAAGACACATATACTCCTGAAGAGACTAATTGATCTTTACATTAACACAGGGTTAGTTCTCTGGATCAGAGACTTTCTTACCTGCCGTCCACAGAGTGTCTGTGTCAGGGGAACATGTCAGATGACACAAGGATGTGTTCTTTATCCTGTGCTATTCTCTGTGTTTACTTATGAATCTATGGCAACATTTCAGATTTTTTAAATATGCTGATGACACGGCCTTTGTTGGTCTTTTACAGCAAACAGACCCATCGAGTGAAGCTGCCTACCTGGCCCACACTAAGTCAAACATGGTGTCGCATCAGCAAGTTAAAAATTAATGTGGCCTAGACTGAAGAATTAATTATTTGCCTGAAACTAGATCTGAAGACGGAGCCAGATTCACTCGATGGCCAAATTTTAAACTCATATGTGAGCTTCTCTGGAAACACTGAGTGTATTTTCAAGAGATGCTCACAGCGACTTTCTCTTCTTAGGAAACTCAGTGGCCTTGGTACTAGTCGGCAGATTTCACAAAACTACTACCTTACTATACATCTAAGAATAAACTCTGGGATTGTAACTATGGCAAGTAAAATAGTTGGCAAGTCACAAAATCCCTTGACCCAACTCTTTACAGAAAGGACGAGGATGAAAGTGACGAGTATCTTAGCAGTTAGCTCCCATCCTCACTTTAGCCAGTATGAGCTAAGTCTTCAAACCAGAGCACAAGAACAATAGTGTTAATACGTCCCATTCACTCACTGAAAATAAACAAAGTGTTTCATTTGAACAAGGAGTCACTTTATTAGGACATTTTAAGAGCAGCTTACAGTGAGAGGTAACCAAGTACAATTCACAATATAAAACCTTAAAGGCCACACAAACATGGAGGTAACTGCAACACTTTAAACACCAAAAAAACAGTTTCAACTTCTTTTTAAAAATGCTTTTCCCTTTTGAACAGTGAAAAACATTTTTAAAGCTGCAACTTGCTCATAGCAGCCACTTCTCCATGTTCTCATGTGAACAGAGACGTTTAAAAAAACACAGTAGTGTTTCCAAAATAGCTGAGTGTGTGGCCTTGGATCAGACTCATGTCTTAATAATAGTTCAATTTTACCTTTCAAGTAAGAGCAAATACTGTTTGAACTCCAAACTCTTCATATCATAAGTTAGTAACACCCAACTGTAAGAGCACCAACATTTGTCACCCCTTAAACATCAAGTCACAACTAACTCGATAACCAACAACTCCGCAGGTAAATATCTGGTATCACAGCAAAAACTCTGCTGTTAGGAACTCCAACCATGTTTAACATGTTTAAAAGTAGTAAGTTAGTGCTTTCATTTAGGCAATAAAGTTATTTTCCCCATAATGAAACAGTACATCTTCTCATAGGACACAATGCAAAATATATTTTCACCTTCTCTCCATAAATGAGCCGTTGTTAATTTACTCACGACTTTTATCCAGACTTGATTTACTGTCGAGATATTTTTATTCACATTATTTATCTGAATCTGCTCTGATGACTGCTCGTCACCATGTAAAGTAATCTGTTGAGGTATTTCCTACCACACGTCATTAATACTCTACTCTCATTGGCTGTCAGCTGTGACATCATCAGGCCAGTACTCATCCTGCATGTAGTGGTTTGAGGAGGCGAAGCTCGGCTGGAGCGGAGCATCGTCGTCCCTCAGCTTGTTCTGCAGCTCCTGCTCCCACTCGCCCTCCACCAGCTTGTACAGGTCGAGAGCGGCCAATGCGTCCTCCACCGAACAGTGACCTCTCCTCCCAACCTGGACAGGTACACACAGACAGAGACAAAAAAATCATGGTGACACTTTTGTAATTACATCTCTCATATATTGTAATTTTTTTTTACTTTTGTACTTTAAGGTGGAACATTTACTTGTTGTGCCTTAATGCATGAGCTGACAATGTGAATCTAGGGTCTAGGTACCATGTCTGAAGGGTTACTTTTGCATCAAAAGGTACCGTACTGAAAGTGTTTGGTGGAAATGGGGATAAAGCTTTCTCTGGCCAGGATCCCTGCTGTTTGATCCACCAAATACACCAAAGTCTCGCAATAAACTTTAACATATTCAAAGTTCAAATTGGTAAGAAAAAAAAATCTTGATGCACATTTTTGTGACACCTTTTAGTAGTTTTCATGAACCCCTTTTGTATCATCAAGTGTGTAACATGAGAGATAAGCTATTTTAACTGGTCAATAATCATCTTTGTCATTTCTAGGAGAAGTAAAATCACACATTTACGGTACAAGCAGTGTGACGTGTCTCACCTGTATCCTCCTGTTCAGCAGCCTGCTGGCCAAGATTTTGAGGGAGGAGCAGCGCTCGCGGGGGAAACCGGCCAACCGGCTGAGGTGGCGCGTTGTGCATGTGTCCCTGACCATGTGACCTGGATGGATCATGTCCAACGCCTCAAAGTCGTTGTAGATGGAGTGGCCGATGACCACTTTGCCCTCGAGTATACTGAGAATCTACAGGAGAGAAGCCACGCAAAGGGCAGTAGAGGACAAATGTAAATTTACCTGCCATCACTGATCATGAATCATTTGAAGTTTGACCTGTACATAATGGAGCTTTATGTATGATTTAAAATGTAGACACAGCACAAAAGGTACTTTTTGAAATATATATTTGGTCATTATCATGCTTTCTTGATGGTGAGAGATATTTATGAGGCGAGATAGAAGGAAGGACCTGCAGCAAAGGACCCTGGGCCGGACCTAAACCCGGGTCGCTGCGGTAAGGACTCAGCCTTAATGATACACTCTGTACCCAGTGAGCTACCAGGGGCCCAAACACACAAGGTATCTCAAATATTCCTCATCTCCCTCCTCAGGTGAGGCTAGATTTCATTTGCAACTCGTTAAACCTGCAGTACAGCTTCATGTTTTACTGGTTACTCAAAATTCCATAAGCTCAGTGTGGAGCGAAGTGAAGCTCCTGCTTGGGAAAACCAGACAAACATATTTACCTCAAGTTTCTTTATGTTAGCTTCAGTTTTTGAACTTACACTTTAGTGAAGGGCTATATTTGTCACATGACACATTGTTTGGGTTAAACATGAGCATGTTACAGTCCTGGGGGATTATTAATGTGCGCCTCCTCCTGTACTGCCTTAAACATTGTTTTCTAGTTGGAGCCGCGCCTCGTTTTCAAACTGTATGGTTTGACTAAAATGAACAATGACAGCAATATAGTCCACGATGAGCAGCGCTAAAATCAACCTGCGTAGTTGTCCCTCCATTGTGACATTAGAAAGTGTCACATTTATCTTGCAAGTGTACTCTTCTTCAACGTTTGGTTTACTTCCTGGATTTTTCCCACATGGAAATTCTGACCAATCAAGAGCAGCTTTCTCACACAAGGCATTTGATCTGGTCTGCTTGTAAATGCTGCCGTGAGAATACAAACCAACTCTAGGCAATTATACAACTTTGTAACAAAATTTACATTTAAGGCATTTCCCTCTGAAGCATTTCAGCTGAAGACATTGCACTCGCTGTGTCCATGTGTGCGTCTGCCTCTTCATGTATGAACTAATACACACGGGAGGTATTTTGAGAATCAAAGTGTGGGCCTCACCTCCTCCCTGGCCTGAGCAAAGGGGATGGCGTTGTGTAAATGATGCCTCTGGATGCCACTCCAGCGAGTCCTGTAGTCTGTGACAGGCTGACACGGTCTGACATATTTATCGTACAATACGTTGCCGTGATAATCCAGGATGCTGCAACGGGCCAACTCACTACAGCATCCGCCGGGCCCCGTCCCCACCATCTCACAGTCCAACGCCACCACTGTGGTCGGGCACGAGCTGAGGCACGGTGAGCTCCGACCACTTGCCGGAGGACTCGCCTCAGAGGAGAAACCACTGTCCACCTCCCATCTGTCTCTGAGGGCTGTGACCAAACTGCAGTGATCAGAAGCATTAACCTCAGAGAGTCCAGGTTTAGATACATCAGTCCTTGTGTTTTCAGAGTTCAGAGTGTTTTGACTTTCCTGGTTTGCATTGCTCAACTTTGTTTTTTTGATCAGTTTATTTGTTTCCAGTAGTTCGTTGTGGTTGTCCATCGTTTTCCTCTTCACGTTGGTGATCATCATCTTCTGCTGGTATTTCTTCCTGGCTCCTGCGCTCTCCATGGCGCGAAGCATCATGGATTTTTTGCACAGATACCTATAGTTGCTGAAAAGCCCCCACGAGGCGGCTCTATTCCTTTTCGACATGTCTGCCATCATCAACAAATGAAACTGGCCTTGTTGTCATTTTCTGAGGAAACAAAAAACAAACAAACACAAAACACCATGAGGAAAGAAATTCAATAGGTGAAAAGTAGTATTCAGAATTAAATGATTAAAATCTACACATCTGCTCTGATAAAGGGTCACACTGTACCCTTCTGTCACTGGGGCTGTTGCATAACCTTGGTTCTTATCTCAGTGTGTGTGCACATACAGAGTGAAGGTAACATACAAAAAAGTGTCAAAAGTGCAACACATTACATTTTATGTTGGTTACTATATGTTGATTGTATGTATGTGTATGCTGACTCCTAGCTCCAAGTCAAATTTCTCTAAGGAGACCAATAAACGAACTGAACTGTACATCACTGTAGCAACAAACTGTGGGACATGATCCAACTTGATCGATGAATTTAACAGTCAACTGATCCATTTAAAGGCTATTTCTTATAAATAGTGAAATGTCAGAGGGCCATTATTCGGAGAAATCGCGTTTGACAAGTGACGACAAATGCTGTAATGTCATTGAGACAGTAGCACCAAACTCCGTTCAAATTTCCGTCAATTTAGCGTTAGTTTCCTTGACGGCGAATATACTTTACTCAAGCCTGCCTAAAATGTATCAATTCATCGCTGGAATTCAGCGGTAAATCCAGCATACTCTAATTACAGTAATGCCAACGTTATAGCTGTATGTACAGTCCACCAAATTCTCGTTCACAGAAAACGTGTCTCGTCGAGAAAGGCCGTGATGGACAGCAGCCATCACTGTGGCCCAACTAACATGATCGTTATAAATAGCGTACAGTTATTTACAAATACATGTTTTGTAGGTTTTAATTAAGCCGAATTAAACACTAACCCTAAATACTAAAGAAAAAGCGGGGGCTCGTGTTTTCTGTAGTGTTAAACTTTGTCAAAAACTAACACCAACTATTATTGACAGGTATTTCTACGGAGTTTGGCGTCCAGCTCTGGACAACCGACCGACGCTTAGCTAGCTAAAGAAATCCACGTCAAACAAAAGACTAAACATGATTCACCGAAGAAAAACATCACGTAACAATAATGCAAATATATAAACGTGTTGACAATAAAACACAAGATACGATACGACATTAAAAACGTATCTAAATTACCTTCTGAGGTAGCACCGTGAACAGCACGTGTACAGTCTGGACGTGTCTGGACAACTCTCCTGTACTCTGCATCTGATTGGCTCGTTCTCTTCTTCGTTTGTGGTTTTACAGGAAGCGTTCAACTGCCAAATACCTGCGGAGTCGCCACCTATTGGTTGGATGCGTTATTACCCCAATTTCCACATCAGCAACATTTCACCATTTAACATAATAATAATAATAATAATAATAATAACAATAGGGCAGGTATAAATAAAATTGAACTGAATTAAAAAAAAACATGAAAAAGGAATAATAAATAATAAAATAAAATTAATTTACATTAAATAAATAAAAAAATCTAATAATATGACCACAAATGCAAACAAATTGCAGTAAGTAATATTAGGGCATAAATAAATAAAATAAAATTGAATAAAATAAAAATAATGTAATCACGAACAAGTCCCTGGAGTGTGGCGCATTCATTTACACACTTATGTAATTGCGGTGTGCAGCAAAGTGCCATTCACACTTTGCACCTATCACCTGTTAGAGCACTACTAATTCAAAAATCTCTGAAAGCCACCTCTGCTGATCTACTAGGTCACATACAACAATGCCAATTTAGACAGGTTTCTTAAAATACCCAGATGTTTGACTTAGAAGTACTGACAGTCTTTTATTCTGCCCCAAATTCTAAAAAAGCGGTTGTTTAGCAAGGTGTGCTGGTCTAAATTAATCTGCAATTTATTGTAGTAAAAGGCGTCACTGTACCTAAATGACAACACATTTAATGCAGTATAAATCAGCTGTTTCAGTTTTCTATTCTGAAGTGATGGGAGTAATTTATCCCACATTGTTTGTGTAATTATTTACAGACTGATCCCAAATTCAGTTGAACATTGTTTTTATATCCACGATCCAATTTATATAGAAGTTAACAAAAAAAAAATAAAAAATCAAACTGATTAGTTTAGTTTCTGTTAATGAAAGTAAGCTTGAATTAATTTGTTAAGGAAAACGAATCTCCCGAGCTTCTAAAATGCCAGGATTTTCTGCTTTTCCGTTTTATATCATTATAAACTGATATAAAACTTAGGTTTTGGACTGTTGCTTGAAAAGAACAACATATTTGATTTTTTTTTTACCATTCCAACATTAAGACCAAACAATTAATTAATAAAATAATTTACAGATTAATTTATAAAAACTGATAGTTACAGCTCAACATGTCTCTGAATCACTACATGCACTGACTTACTACGATACCAGAAATCACAAGACGGGTTTCTGTTCCTGTTCATGAATGAAGGTCATACAGTTACTTTTGGTTTTGTGGGCCTTTTTATTTCACAATCCTTCCAAATGTACAAAAACAAAGACGTGTTACAAAAACAAAAAAAAAAAACAAAAAAAAGGAATTCACCATTACCATTATCCCCTGTGACGACGACAACAACAAAAACCAAAGCGACAGATGACTGGAGACTGGTGTCAAACCAAAGTGCATCAGCCTGAGGTGTAGTAGACAGACCAGGGGAAATAAAAATCTCAATTTTCAAAAGCTGTCCCCTCTTCCCTAAAAATTTGTTTTTGTTTTTAGACATCGGGCAGACCCTGGCCACCACCTTCCACAGTTTTCCCAGAGCAGCGGAGGACCTAAAGGGAGGGCCGCGTCTTTTTTCGACTTGGCCTCAGAGCATTCGGTAGTTCACTAAGAGAGTGGAATATAATTTAGTTCTTTCTTTGCATGGATTTCCCCAATCCTCCTCTTCCTCTTCCTGTTGTGGCGGGGATGTTGAGTTCCTGTTTGGAGCTTTTATAGCTCTGTCTTGTCGTCGTCGTCCTTCTTCTTCTTCTTCTTCTTGCTCTCCTCCTGCATCACCAAGGGGTTGGTGGCCTCCCTCTTCAGGTAGTTGATGAAGTCACTCACCTCGCGACCTCCCTGCAACATGACACAGCAGCGTTAGCAGGGTGGACACGAATATGACTTTACTTTGTTTTAATGATTCAGTTGAAGCTGATTCTCACCTCGTATTTCTTTGGGCTCATCTTACGTCCAGCTGGGGCAAAGTACAGTGTGGGGAAACTGGAAACAAAAAGTTGAAGAGATCGATAAGAATTTATGTCATTAACGTCATACTTTTATCAACAGTCAGTGTTGCTCACATTTATTCACGATCTGTAATCACAGGGACCAAGACACCAAAATGATGCCTTCTTAACCAGCATTACTACACCCATGAATCCAAAAATGTACTTTATAACCCGACTGAGAAAGGGACCAATATTTGGGAGTTTAAAAACTCCAATAACAATGTAGTAATTTAAAAAAAAAAAACATAAACACATAAGCAAAATATCTTGATACATATCCCTTAGATTTGTTTTTTAAAGGGCAACTTCTGTATTTTTTGATCTGGACCCTATATTCCCATGCTTCTATATCTAACTGACTAACAGGAGCAGTGCTAAGTGACAGGACTGCAGCTGGCAGCAGCAACACAGGCTGCAATGTAACTACCGCCTATGGATTTGTTTGCACCATCAATTTATGTCCTCTAGAAGTGTTTGTTTTTGCCACTGACAGGCTCAGATTGTTATTTTAAGTGTCTGACACCATTATGGAAAGGATCCCTACAGAGACAGACCTTTTATTAAGAAGTACAATCCTTTAGTTAAACCAAAAAGCCTGGAAATTGCCTCTGTGAAACCATCAGACTCCATTTAAATAAACTGTTGGAGCCACAATAAACACTGTTTTGTTTGATGACTACATGTATAGTGGATGCAGTTATCAAACTGACCACAGGGTGGAGCATTCATATGAGGGGCATATAGGCAGGCTCCAGGTGATGAGACTTAAGTGTGTGGAATGTGGAGGCAAACAGTTTTTGACCATGTTGTGGAAGCATGCTGAAGAGCTTGAAGTTTGTAGCACCGAATCCAAAGAGACAAAACGCACTGCACGTTGGTTTATTGCAGCTCAGAACAAGTTCACCTTGCACCTCAGTGGCTTGTTCAGATTTTTGGTTTTGGGTGAATTAAGAGTTTATTTCAACCAAACCAGAGTTGGTGTTGGTTTGAAGGTTGAAAAGATGAATCAAGATGGCTTTTGTGAGCTTTATTTATTTATGACTTTGAATGTGTTATGTTTTGCGAGGATACTTTAGATTTAAAGTCTGGTGGGTTTGGCGATGGTGATTTCGGAGCTGTTTCTGGTTTAACAACAAGGACTTAACTCTTTAACAAAAAGTTAATCTCTGTTGGGATCCTTTCCATAATGTGGTCAGACACTTAGAATAAACAATCTGAGCCTGTCAGTGGCAAAAACAAGCACTTTTTGTAGAAACAAAGTGACAGTGCAAACATGTCCCCAGTGGTTACATCGCAGCCTGTTTCATGACTGCGGGGTGCCGCGGTTTCACGTTACACTGGACCAATGTCAAAAATTTCGTATCCATTAGTGATTTAAACACAAAAACAATCCCTGATGTTAGCATGTAGCTACATGTAGCGGTGTATATAATGTCAACACGTGCAGTGATGTGCCTGGAACAGATGACCATATAAAGAAATCTGTCACGAGCTGATGTCAGCTTGTGTCGTACCGTTTAAAGAACTGTGACCAGTAAACACTCTGAGCTGCACACTAGAGCTGAAAAACCTTTTCAGCATTCTCTGGTGATGCCATCACTGATTTCTAAATTATCTCACACTCAATCTGCAGTACGCTGATATATTTCTTTCTAGAGCTAAATGAAAAGTAAATGACAATGACATGTACAGGTTTCTTTTGGGTCAAGACTTATTGATAAAGTATATCGAATGATCTTGGTGAGTGAATGACGTATCAAAGTAAATCTGTACCATACAGTTTTTTAAGGAATATAATGAGCAGCACTGTTGAGTCTTGGTGTTACAATTTTTCAATTTTTGTTTCTGCAACTCCCTAACCTTCAAGGCTTTCCCTGATTTAAGGGAAGCCTGAATAAGACACTTAATTGACTCATGACTCACCCGCTGACTTCATATGGAGATGGCACATCGTTTGCTGTGGCGTCCATCTTGGCAATGACAATGTTGGGATCACCCGCAAGCTGTAAGAGCAGAGGAGAGAAACTGTCAACTGTTTGAAACCTTATTCACAAAATCTACTTCTAAACAGTGAGTTATGTCTGCACCATAAAAACCCAACAGTAACCAGTCTAACATCTGAATTACTGCTTGTAAAACAGCACTCGCATTAAGTGGTTTCTGTTGTTTTTATTCTTTTACATACAAAAGTACAGAACGAAAAAAACAAAACTAAAAAAGGAGACACTTTACTTCAAGTCATTTGTTGGTTGAGGTCATTAAAAAGCTCACCTTCTCTCCCAGCTCATTGTATTTGGGCTCCAGGCTCTTGCAGTGTCCGCACCATGGAGCGTAGAACTCAATCAGCGCGTCTTTGCTGTCATCGTTGACGATGGAGTCGAAGTTCTCAGCCACGATGACCTGAATACAAATGAAAGACGTTAAGCGTTTACTCCTAATGGATTAATGAGGAATTATTTTCTTACATTAAATTTTATAGAAAAATCAAGAGGTCACACAGAATAAACTGACAATACAAAACATCTCAACACGGCACATGTTAAGGAAAAATTAAGAATTGCTGTCATAATTTCGTCTCACCTTGACAGGTCCGTCGTTGTTCTCTGGGATGGGCTCTGATTTGAGATAACGCTTCAACTTGCCGTCAAAGTAATCCTGCAGGAAACGCTCCAGAGCTTTTCCATCTGCACTGTTAGGAGAACAGAAACAGACGTTGTTTAAGTAATAAGTAGGGAAATGAAATGTCTGGGGGGGAAAAAAAACAAACACAGAATCAATACATTGCTAAGCTGTCACTTGGATTGGGAACCATTAATCAGACTTTAATGGAAAATTTACAGCGACTCAGCTCCTACAGACAAATGTATTTCTGTTTCTGTTTGATTAGTGGTCTAATACTCCGATGGATTGGATGCGATATCGATTCAATTAGGGATATTTTAGTTACCATAAACAGTTTCTTTTAACTTGTTTGTAACAATCTGTATTGGCTGAGCTAGCGCGTGCTGTGCTAATGAAAAACCTCACTTTTCTACATGTTTATGCGTGTTGAACAGGTGTGCTGAAAAAGTCTTGGCTTTTCACACAATGGTTTTATTGCACTCGGAGTAACGAGCGTAGTTTGCATCAACTGCAGTAATCTTCACTCCACTGTCTCCAACACAGCCTCTCTGATCTTGGCTGTTTTCCAGAGAACGGTTCGGTGAAAACTCAGCCTTGGTTAACCCTGAGATGAGGGAAACTCTGGGGTTTCTGTTCAAGAAAAAGCAGTAACGTAAACTCTGCGAGTCAGTTATTGTGGTTACTGACTCTGAACCTCACCTGCTCGCTGGCAGTTTTTTTTTTTTAAACAAACCCTGAGTCTTGATCTGCTTCGATACTCTGTCTCTGTGGTGGTGAGCAATAAGAAAATGCAGAAGTAAAGCCTGTAGCTCGAGCAACAGCCCGAGAGAGCCAATAGAACTCCAGCTGATGACCCGTTTTGCGTCATTTGGCTGAGTTTCACTGGGAGGGGTGTAGGGATATCTAGGCACTTGTTAGACGGAGAAAAGTTTACCACAGTTCACATACACATACTACCCATGTGGTTTTGATACAAAGCTGGTTAAAAATCGGCGAAGACATGCAGGTTGGAACTGAGCCCAGGCCATGTGGCAAGGACAAATTGCGTGTTATATGGGACGCCTGCTCTACCAGGAGAGCTAATGTACGCCCAATGAATTGATCATTTTAACCCAGCCCTGTCTGATACATTAGACATGCACCTCCTCACTGTGTTACATGTGCATTTAGTGAGTTACACAGTGACACTTTCTGTAGAAATATAGTTAGTTCAACATTCTTTCAAAGTCTATCCAAAGGGAGGGTGCATGTGTATAATTAAATCATTATACATGGAAACAAGAAAAGTAACATGCGACTTGACTTACGAGAACTCCTCGGTCATGACGTATTTGTCTCCCTTGCTGGTGCGGATGGCCACCAGAGGCAGGTCTGATGACCTGTCATCCAGGCCAAACTCCGACACATCGGACCTGAACTCGCCCTTGCTGGCCACGGCGAAGTTCAGCTTCTTGCCCTGATCCAGGAAACTCTTGGCCACCTTCATCACTCTGTAAAATGTTAACGTTTGGTTCATTTTAAAATTCACGCTTTTGAAAATGAAGATTTACGTGGCATCTCAAATTCAAGGCTGTATTTAGTTGGTGAAACTTTAGCTTAATCCAACTATGAGGTGGACAAATGAGTTCAGCTCCACATTCTCAGGGGTTCAGTTAGTTAAAAAAATTGTGGAAGATGGAGAGAAAACAAAACTTATTTTATTTCAATTTTGTTTAGGCCACTGCTCTGTGCTCAGGAAAGAACAACCCTGGGGTGAGTTCAGAGACACCTACCTATTCCTCCAGTAGTTTGAGCCCTTGGGGTTTCTGTGATAATCAACTTCATAATATGCCACCAGCAAGTCCTTCCCCCTCAGCTGATCCTGGTTGTCTTGCGTCATGTGGGGGCAGATTCCAAAGCTGCGTTGAAAAGAGAAAGTGAGAAGGAGTTCACAAAGGAATTTAAACCAACAACCTGTACTCCTTTCATCGCTACTGAGCAACCAAATTATCAAGTTTGGTTTGTTAGTTTGTTTACAAGGTTCAGATGTGATCGCACTGTTCACATCTTTCATAAAGTCTCCAGATTATTTTGAATATGGCAAATATGCTTCTGTTCTGCAGACTTCAGTGTCACACAGTTAGTGTTTAGACAACAGCCAGAGCTGCATCAAAGTGAAAGTAAAAGTACAGTTAACAGAGGTATCTTGTGTGACGCAGGAAAAAAAATACAGTGAGACTCATCTGCAAGCTCTTTCAGTCGACTGTTAGCAGGTGCACTGGCAAACCACATGTAAGTGAGACATGCACATAACTACTGTAGACGTTTTTTGTTAAAGTTTTATGTATTTGTGTATTTTATGCCAACAACTCCAAAAATAAACTAAAATGCACTGTTATTTGTATTAACTGCATTAGTTGTATTAGTGTTAATCTGATTCCATGTGCAAGATCAATGTTTTTTGTGCATGGTCCATGACAAATAAATGGAATAAACTAAAACTAATATGGAAACACATATAATCACCACATCACTTTTTCAGTGCAGTCTGACGGGGCCCTTACGCACATCACAATGCAAGCGAAGAAAGGAAATAGGGAGCTGGTGGTTTCACACTTAAGCTCCTACATTAAACCATGTTTTTATGCACGTTAGCGAACAACATCTTTAAAAAAAAGGCCTATCTAACAGTCCACGCGTGTAAACTCACAGATGATAAGCCACCTAAAATGACCAAGCATAACTGGGTAAGATAAACAGGCTAGCTAGTTGTCCTCACAAGTGTTCACATGTCCTCAATCGTGATCATTTTTTTTCATTATACTAAAACCCTTTTTACACAGAGATCGTGCTAATAGATCTGCTACAGAGTCCCTTCTTTATGTCGCCTTTGCATTCTTTAACAGAATCAAACAACAGCAGCATCATGGTGCTCTAGTGTGCCAGTATTGTGGAAGCAAAAGACGCGTGACAGGCGTGACATGTAATGCAACAGCATCGGCCTCTAGTGTGACATATAACAGACGTTTTGACAAAGTTTTATAAACAATTACAGTCATTTAGCATCACTGTTATATGGCGTCCTCTGCTCAGAGGGTGAGGAGCTCTCAGAACTCATCGTTTCCCCATATTTGTGGACATTTTCGGGCGCTGTTATTCTTTTAAGTTAGCTGCTAACTGCTTTTTCAATCCCCCTGCGGTGGGTCACACTCAAAACACCTGATTTGAAGAGGCAGTGTAAAAGGGGTGTACGTTTCAAGATAATGATTACGCTTCAGTGATCGAAATGCATCAAACAAACTAAGGCCTCACTCTGATTCTCTGTTGTTTTGTCTGTATTGTTTCAGTCCGCTCCTTAGATGATGGTTCAGCCATGATGACTGACAAAGGCTGCAAACAGGATCTGGTTGTTATTTTTCTATTCCAAAAGAGTCACTCCCTTAACTTTATTTAACCTCTGATGTCATGATGTCAGATTAAAAAGTCCAGTATTTGTCCTAACAATTACCAAACACTGTTCGATACAGCCTAAATTTACGCAATGTTGAGCAAGCACTGACTGTGTTTGCAGAGCAGACACATCACCTACTACACCAGGTCCTCTTGGCACGGGGCCACAAATGTAAATATGCACTGTTACTATGCAAAACGACTGTGTGTTTCACAGAGTGTGTTCAATGATGGACTGAGATAACTGTCCCTACTTAAGCAAATAAACACTCACATGTTGTCCTGGATGAACTTCTTGATTTTGTTGCTTGTGTATTTGTCCTCGCTGTATTTCACGGTGCTGTCTTCGAACTTGTTGTTGAGTCTTGGTGGGCGGAACAGGACGATTCCCCTGTAGACAAAAACAAAACACAGGAAGTGTCACTGTAATCTTGCTGCACCAACAGCAGCTACACTGGTGATATCAAATGTGTAAGGATGCAACTTTTTGTGCAAATATCTGCTTCCAAGGACACATTGCAAGTGTGATGACTGGGCCAAGGCAGAAAGAGCTGCTTACTCTCCGTCAATGCCGTGGCTCTGGAGGAGAGCCTCGGAGTTGGTGTGGGCAAAGCGGTAGTTGTCCCTCAAGGCGCTGGCTGCCTTCAGGAACTCTGCCTGTGCTGTGCTCTTATCATCAGCAAAGAACCCTGGGAAGGAAAGGTGAATTGTGTTCAGACCAGGATGCAATAACCATGGTGCCATTGTTTACAAATTTTGCCAACACTTACTGAAATTCAAACAGCAACTCACCCACAACACTTGCATCTTGATCTGATGTGTATGCTGCCAAGTCTGCGTCTGCCTTGAGCTCCACAGAAGCCGGTCCAGCCTGCTTCTTAAGGAAACTGACAATCCCATCTACAGAGAGCGAGAGGAAAGCAGATGCACGACACAGACAGAAGAAAAGATGAAGAGGCAAAAAATAAATAATGACCAAGAGCTGACAGAAATAAGCAGATATAAGGAGACTTTGTTCAAGTGTGAGACATTTTTAAACATAAAATAAATCACATCAGCGGCAAATACCTGCAGTTCTGGGACCATCATAGGGACCACTTTCCTCTCCATCCCTGAAGATTTTCAGGGTTGGGTAGCCATTGACACCATATTTGCTGCAGATGTTGCTGTTGGATGTGCAGTCAACCTAAGAGGAAAAGAAAATCATTCACCTTCTGGAGAGACACGGAGTATACCAGAGTACAGAGTGCAGAAAGCCACACTAAAGTGGACAAAGTTAAGAGGACTGCATTATGCAATACCTTGACCAGAGGGACGGTGCCTTTCAGACGTGTGGCGGCTAACTCGTACTCAGGTGCTAGCCGTTTACAGTGGCCACACCTAGGAGACAGAGGACACGGATCAGTGAAGCAAGAGTTCCACTAAAGCTGTATTCAAGTTTCAGCGTGGCAAAGATCCTGAGGGAGATCTCGTGATTTCACAGTGTGGAATTTGATACCTCTGAGGTAATACAACAGGATTTGTGAAACATAAAAAGTTTGTTAAACGTAGAGGAAAAAACTGATTCACAAAACTGAACATGCTTTACTTTAATTTGTTAGTATAAACAGTATTAGGGGTGAAACTAACTATCAATTTGATTGATTACTCCTCTGATCATTCGATTCGTCCATAAAATGTCAGCAAATACTACAAAATTTTCAAAAGCCTGATTTGGCATATTTTGTCTGTACAGTAGTACAAAAATCAAAAGATTAGATAATAAATATGATAAGAAAATTAGCAGATATTCACATTAAATCAACTGGAACCAATGCATGTTTGAGAATATTGCTTGAAAAATAATGTTTCCGCTCTTGATAGAAATAAATCTTCATTAAAGTGTTTAATTTCAGCGTTTTAATACATATTATTCTGTTTAACTTCTTTTTTGTTCAAGTTTGGCAGAAGCGAACACGTCACAGTTATCCTGGACCAATCAGACGTGGACACCAAAACTTCCCTGGCCAATCAGAACGTTACAACAGTAAAATGACACACCCCTAACTTCCTCATAGCCTCATTAGCACGCAGTTTCCATTGAAAATAACTGAGAGCTGTTAGAAATACGAGTCAGTGCTAAATGTCTTTAATCTTTACAGATTAATGTTCTGACAAACTGAGGAAGTGTTTGACTCACTGGCGCACTTAATAAAAACGTATGAATACAGCTAGTTAGCTACACCTTTCCGCTTCTAGCTAACATGCTAACGTTTGGTCACAAGCCAATAAACCGAAGACAATTTGACGTTACAGACTCTAGTTATGTTAAAGGGGAACATGTATGGTTGCAGTTTACACAACAAATAAAATGCTTTTCAGTGAGGTGCATTCACGGTGTAAGGTCTAAGTTCTGCAAGTGAACGTCAGTTAGCCGAACTGTTATCCACGGAACATTAAGCTAGCGTTGACTAGCTTAAATTCACGCTTGAAACCTGTCTGAATTGCTCAGATACGCTTTAGAAAACGAGAAAAGACTCACCAAGGGGCAAAAAATTCCACCAGGGCGAGCCCATGGTCTCCAATCTTGCTTTCGAAATCATCGTCCGTGTATTCAAGCACATCGCTGGCCCAGGTGAAGCCGGTGAGAGCGGCCAAAAAGATTAGCCTCAACATCGCACACCGCGCTGACTTTAAAGTCTATTTCACTTTTTGTTTTGAGAAAGAAAAGTTCGCCCCCTCTGAAGCTCTTCAGCGACGTGGATGCCAAAGCTGCGAGCTCCTCGGACAGGCCAAATGCAGACTAGTCGATAGAGAAAGAGAAAGGGATAGAGGCGGTGAAGATGTGCAGGCAAACAGCGGGACCTCTCCTAACCACAGTGTGGCAGCCTCCCATTGGCCCATCCGAGCTGTCACTCAGCCTGGATCAGCCAATGAGAAGCGGGGAAACGGGATGTCGTCAGTTTAAAACCAATCACATCTCAACAAAATCAAAACTCCTCTATCACAGTATCCTACATGATAGCTGTATCACCGCATATTTATAGGTAGTATATTTACTCTTTTTTAAGTTAAACTGACAAAATATAAATTTAAAATACAGCAACCAGTCCTTAGCCAAAAAACTGAACAAAACAAGAAAAGTATAACACAATAAAGAACACAAAATACACACCATAAAAATATAAAAAGGCATTTTAGTAATTTTGTGCATCACATAGGACACAAATAAAGTGGGGTATAATCATATGAGCTTACACGTAGGATAATCAATCCAGTGAATGAGAAGGAGCCAGTGTGAGTCAATTAAGAACACTTAAGAAACCCCTTAACAAGTCTAAGGAATGGGGCCCACTGCTTATTGAACTGATGTTTTAATCCCCTGGCTGTATTTCTGATCTTCTTAAACTGGATGTGGTTAGAACACGAACAATGCAAAGGTTGTGAGAAGGTTTCCGTTTCATCAGGATTAGGGACTGTTCTCTATTTATCAAAGGAGGGGAGTGGCGAGGGTGTGACTTGAACCTCCCTGCAGCTACAAATATTTTACCTTGAGCCTCCCTGAGTGACTGGAGGAAAATACATGACCCTCGCTCTACCATGAATTAGTTGTAGATGTTTGAAAGTTGAAAGTTAAAAGTTAAAGACGAAATCCTGGAGTTGAAAGAAGCCTTGGTTTATCACTCTTGTCCTGATGTTGTTGTTTTTTTGGCTAAATTTTAAATGAGACGTAGAATAAAGTGATTTTGATTAAACATCTCTATTTTAAGATCAGATCTGGTTGTTTTTTATCTGATGAAATGTTGTAACTGCAATTTAGCTGGTTAAAAAGAGGGTGAAAAGAGGTCTTAGATGTTGAGACTGGATATCAACCAGTTTTCAATCAGAAATATACATTGAGTAATATACTAAATACAAAACTTGAGAATATTTGGCACTTTAGCTTGGTTAATTACTTAAACATTATGTCGATTATCAGGATATTTCCTGTTAATTTCCTGTCGAGCAATTACGCAGCTAATCCTTGCAGCTCTAGTCGCTACCACCAGTTCCTGGCTCAGACATCAGAGGAAAGATCAAACACACTGATAACACTGTTGACCTGCAGGTGTCTTCAGTTTCTGTGCCATGTGTATGTGTTGTGGAAAAACTAAGCCACCAGGATTTAGTGTGCTGGATGGAGCCAGTACTGATGTAACAATCACTTAACCGTTATTACTCAAAGTTGGTTGCATGTTCTCTACATGTCAGCGTGGGTTTTCTCCAGGTACTCCAGCTTCCTCCCACAGTCCAAAGACATGCAGGTTAATTGGTGACTCTAAATTGTCCGTAGGTGTGAATGTGAGTGTGAATGGTTGTCTGTCTCTACCTGTGATAGTCTGGTGACCTGTCCCGGGTGTACCCCACCTCTTGCCCAGTGTCAGCTGGGATAGGCTCCAGCCCCCCAATGCATGAATGAAAATAAATATGCTCACGTTGCATATTCCTGAATAAAGTTATGACTAATCAGAATTACTACAAATTAACTGTTACACAGAAGAAGAGGTCAGGTGTGCTGAACCTGGAGGCAACATGGTGCCCACTTAATGCACTGAATGTGGAAGACAGAGGGAAAACAGCAGAGGTCCAACAGCAAGTTTTTGCCCTGAGGTTGTGGCAGTGAGACAGTTATATAGGCAGCCAGCTTTCTTTAATTCCTTGGAGACAATTTAAAACTAATGCAATAAATTAATAGTGTTGGTCATCCAAGAGCATCTAATGTTTTTGTGACTCTTGTACCAGTTCATATTAATCAGTTGTCGATTGTGGTTGTCTGGCCTTATGTGTGTTGTTATATTGTTATTTCAATTAGATGACAAGGTTAGATTCTTATTTCTTATTATTGAGGACTACAGCCAACAACAGGCTTCATATTCATTAACGTGGGTCTTCTTTATGAAGCTGCAGTTATATTACTATTCCAGCAGAGGGAGCTCTCTGACAGCACAGAATGCTCCTCTGTTACTGGTGTACAATACTGTCCACAGTCAGGTAGGTTATTTTAGAAACCTTATATATTACTGTTATGTGAGTCATACGTCGACTGAGGCGTAGAGGCCCTTTAAGGTTTACTTTAAAGGGAGGGGGGGAGTGGCATGCAGCGGGGGGCCACAGGCCGGAGTCGAGCCCGGGCGCTGCGGCGACAGCCTTGTACATGGGGTGCCTGCTCTACCACTAAGCCACCGGCGCCCCATCTGCCTTCTCTTTAATATAATGACACTAGATGGCACTCAGCTTGTCGTCCTCAAAGCGCCAACAAAAAAATACATTTGAAACACTCAACAGCAATGTCTCTTTTCGAACCACACCTGCCAACCGTAGTATGAATCTACTGCTTACTCACCTAGCACCACTCAGCTAGCTAATGTTATGTTACAGCTCAATCGAGGAGGACAACATTAATGTTTACATCTCACGCTGTCACAAGCACCGGCCTCTCGTCTGTGAGTGGATGCACGCTTCCTTCTGCGTGGTGTATCATGTGACCTGTATCACATGACCCTCACATGAGCTCTTAAATTGCACACCTGTTTCCAATGCATTTTACACCCTGATGAAGACTCCAGTCGAAACTTGTTAGTTATCCTTTTTATTAATAAAGGAATTTTAACTACAGTCACGGTGCCTTGGATGCATTTTTGGACTACCTGCTTTTACTATGGATTTTTACACTGACTGAGCTGGCCAGTCGTTGTTTTTATCTTTAAGTGACTCTTTATTCGATACTTGAAGAGTACCTGGGGCCGTATTCACAAACATTCTGAGCACACTCAGAGAGCTCCTAACTTTTAGTAAGGAGTCTTAGCTTAGGAGTGATTAAGTAAAGTTCTCAGAGCAACTCTGACCAAGGAAGGGACAGAAACCTTTACCTTAGCGAAGAGGTGTGGTCAACCCTGTTGCTAGGTGTGATGCATTCTTTTAACAGGTGTGATTGGTTGTCACAGACATGCCCTTTGTGAGCCTGCAAGGTGTGGACACCCAGTGGAAATGAAATGAACTGCTGACTGTGAAAGTGTTGTCATTGTTAGTGCGATCACTCTGCTGATGGAAGGTTGAGACAGACTCAAGTCATCACTGCTGCACTGTTGGGTTTTTACAGTTTTCAAATATCTTAGTGATCATTTTATTTCTGGCGTTATAGTGTTAGGTGGGAAATGTGTGCGTATCCCTAATGCGATCGACCACACATATCATCCCTGCAGGATCTAATCTGTAGCATTTTATTTACTCACTGTCATCCAGAGTTTGGAGAATACTTCTCTGACTTCTTTCTGTTTCCACCATTTTCCCCTCTGCTTAGGAAACTCCTAAGCCTCTTAAAAGTCCCCCTCTCTGCTCCTAACAGTTTTTCACCTTAGGTGCTCTTTGAAGAGCTATAACACTTCATGAATAACTTATCTTTACAAGGACCTAGTCTTAACTTTAAGGGAGAATTCTAAGAGAATGTCACAACTCTAGGAATTTTCTTAGAATTTCTTCACTAGGAGCAACTCTTTGTAGCAGGAAGCTTTGTGAATAGGGCCCTTTATTACAACTAACTACACAGAGCCTTAACCCAGTGCAGCACTCCCTATTTTTTCCTCATTACACAGATAATTGTATCTAGAATACATTTAAGACATCAGTAATAAACACTGCTGTTAGCTCACACAAATGAGAGGGAAAGAGTTCAAAACTTTTTATCTGGTTGTGCAGGAAATGGTGCACATTAAAAGTAATATATTTGACCATATAGTAGTTTGGAGTCTTTATTATACTTAATGTATTCAGTATGTATTAATTGCATACTTTGACGCATTCTGCAGGCCCAGTGTTTACGTCCAAGTTAAAATTATCTATGCACTGAAAGTATTTTTTTCTCCATTATTACAAACCTTGCCTCCTAAACGGACCAGTTTCTTTCAGCGACACCTCAGAAAGTCTCCTCATCTCTGTACTGACTGCCAATCTGCACTAATCCTTCAAAGCGGAGCCGTCTTGCTTCCAGATCAGCCACCGTTTACTGTAAACTCACAGCTGAGATGGGAACAGCAGAATTAGATGGAAATAATTCAGGGACCAAATGAGGTTAGAGGATCCGCTCGAGTTTTTTTTTCCATCTGGAGATGACGGGCTATTCATGTCAGTGGAGATGTGAACAGTGCTGCACGACACAGTGTTTTGGAAAATATGTGTACAGTTGAAGGTCACTGATTGGACACCATTGGCGTCTTTGCATATTCTCTTTACACATTACACTAAAGCATTTTATCATCAATGCATCAACGATTTATCCCACGGTCTGTTACAGCATCGTCATCACTATTCAACCATTTTATCCTAAGAATCTGTGTTTTGTGCAGCTGTGCGCTCTGCAGCACTGTAGAGATTTGTTTTCCGCTTTTCCCCACAAAGCCCCTTCCCTCAAAAATCCGAGCCCCCATTGCCTCTGTGAAGTGGTTGCCACGGCAACCCGCTTACTCCTCAGCCATATCTGGAACAAGTAGGAGGAGAGAAGAGGTCTGCAGCATTATGCTGGTGACATGCTCCAAGTACTGTGTACTGAGATACAGAGAGGAGGGAGGGAGGGAGGAGGGAGGAGGAGGATGTATTCAGGACATCAGAACCGTCCTCCAAATCGGTGAAGAGAGAGAAACAGATTCCTCACAACAGCCAACACTTGACGTCTCAGCTGCGTCTCGTCAGAACACTGAACGCCTTGTTGTCCATGTCAGCGTCCAGACCACAACACTGGAAAAACTGTTGCCTGTTTCATCACTGGAGACAATAAAAATCTATTCATCCACAATGGGACAAAGCACTTGTTACAGACTCCCTGCACTGCAGAGCAAACACTGCCATCTTTGCACACACACTTTTAAACAAGACAGACACATATTTAGGTTCATATTCACCCCAGCGTGCCAATGAGATGGCACATAATTCATTTAGCATGTTTCCTTCTGTGTTTGTGTACTGGGTGTTTGCACTACCGCTGTCATGATGCCGGACTTTTTCTTTTTGATACAGCATCTTAAGATATCGATATTCTTTACCATGTTTGATACCACGGGGAAAACTGACATTGAATACACACAATTAATTTTGCATTTTTCCTTCTGTGGTTGTGCACTGGGTGTTTGCACTAGTGTTGAAATGATACTTGACTTTTTATATTTGATACAATACCTTGAAAAAAATCAGTATTTAATATAATTTTCAAAACCTTTAACATAACCACAACTGTACTTTTCTTGGTTAGTAGCAGAAAACAACAGAATGATTAGAAAACATTAACACTAACAGAGAGCAAGGGTGCAGCAGGCCAAGCAAAGCACGCCAGACGTCCCTCTCCCCAGCAATGCTTTCCAGCTCCTCCTGGGGGACCCCAAGGTGTTCCCAGGCCAGGTGAGATATGTGGTCACTCCAGTGTGTTCTGGGTCTGCCCCAGGGCCTCCTACCAGTGGAACGCACCCTGGAGGCATCCTGATCAGATGCCTGGGATGCCTCCTGGGCGCCTCCCATATCTATTACTACTACATATCTCATCTGGCCTGGGAACACCTTGGGGTTCCCCAGGAGGAGCTGGAAAGGGTTGCTGTGGAGAGGGATGTCTGGGGCACTTTGCTTAGCCTGCTGTCACCGTGACCCAGCCCCGGATATGCAGATGAAACCGTTTGAAATATTCAGAAACAATACATATTGCTTAATCAATATCTTTGACAGCACTTGTTTGCATCATACTTTGTGTTCACAGTCAGATTTAATAGTAGTTCATCATGAAGCTTTAAAGGATGAGTGTGTTATTTCAATACTTTCCAGCTTCCCCAGTGTGTCTGTGACACTGAGCCCCAAGACCACTGGTTCCTACGTAAGACATAAATCTTTAAAAACGGGTCACAAATATAAACTAAAATTCTTGTCAAAGGTATTCTATACAGGATGTTGGTTACTATCTGTAAAAATGCTCGCCAGCCAAAGTGAAAGTTTGCCCTCGCTATATTTGTATTTTTGTCAGTGCTGTGTCTCTTGGATGCCAGCCGCTTACGGTCGTGCACCTGGTTGCTTCCTTTGTATAGAGACCCGACCTCACCTGAGTGCTGTGGGATTACACGCTCATAAACATCCCAACACAGAAAATAAGAAGAGACTAGAAAAACAGGCAGAGGGCAGAGTTCCTGCAATAAAATACACTGCCAAGCACCTTCAGTGGGTCAGAAGTGATGATTGAGGCCTCGTTGATGTCTTTAAGTCCCCAGTCAAGTCCCAACACCGAACTTTGAGTTTCAAGTCCTTAACAAGTCATAATGTGCTCCTCACCAACTGTAATGCATTTTAACAACACAGTAATCATTTATTTAATTTACTAAAACCATGAATGCTTTGTAAAACTTGTAGTTCGTTAAAAGTTGTTGTGTCGACTCACATTTTTCATACTGCAATTTCTTTTTCGCTGACTACTGAGTAGTTTTTGTACGTGAACAAAATTACGATTGGTATAACTTTTTCCAACTGGCGCTCAGTAACGTAACGTTAGCTCTTCACGGTTCTCTCCTGCAACATGACTGGATGCTGTCACGTTGGTTCAAACTAAGTGGACCTGGGGAAGTGTCGACTTGCTTGGAATGAACAGCGTTAACGTTTGTTGATTCAGAAGTGAAGGGAAATTAATTAAATCATGACGCACTTTTTAAATAACGTACCTTTCATTTTTGGGCTTTAGGGGAAGTCATCGAGTATTTTCAAGTCAAAGAGCTCAAGTCCAAGCAAAGTCACGAGTCATTCATTAGTGGCCAAGTCCAAGTCAAGTTGCATGTTTTTTGATTTTGTCAAGTCGAGTGTAAAGTCATCAAATTCGTGAATCGATTCTGATCACAGTCCAAGTCAAGTGACTCAAGTTCCTGCATCTAGAAATGAGTAATCAATTATCAGAATTGTTTTTATTAATCTTCCATCGATCAGCTACTCGACAAACGCTCTGTGGCAGGGAGGAATAAGATATATCAGGCTTTGGAGATGCAGACAAACCCTGTAAGTGAGGACAAATTCATTTTAAGTTATGGTCTTCTCATGGGATTGTTGACAAGAAAAACATAGAATACCACCTGCCTTATCCTTTAACTGATGCTTTTAAAAGTCTGCCTTTGCAGTATAAACAAGGGTCCTAACATTTGTAATGAAGTCAAGACAATCAGACATCTTCCAGATTAGACGTCCTTGGCTCTGGGTGAAAACAAGGACCCTGAGTAACAGCCTTTCAAGCATAACACAGTTTTGTTATGCCTCTGACTGAACGTTATCACGTGACACTATGCAACCAAGCTGATCGCAATCACGCTCCTTGAGCTTGGTCACCATGGTTACCTAAAGCTTGGGCTTCAGGCTTCAGCAAAATCCTCCTGGATACCAAAGAATGACGTCTGGTTCATGCAGAAACTAAAAAAAGCAACGCTCCATCAAGAAATGAGAGACAGGCAGAGGAGCTACTGTTAAATAGATGACTTCTTTAATAAAAGAAATTACACTGTGACATTCATGAGGCGCTGGAATGATATTGCTTCAGTAGCTTACAGTACAGAACCCAGCCCAACCAGTGTTATAACATCACATTTTGACACCAGCGTGTCGTCAAACGTACAAATCCTCTGGAGAAGACGAGTCTCTTCAGTCTTACTCTGTTAATCTACATTCAAATCCACTCAAAAATGGTGAAAAGAAACTGTGTACACACAATCCACGATAGAAAATAAAGCACAAATGGATGGACTATACAAGCACCAGGTAATAGGGATGAGCAAACGAACATGTGGGAATGAGGGGAAGAGACAGGCTGAGTATAGGACATGCGGCAGGAAGGGACTGAGGCGAGGTAAAGCCAGGTTTAGTGGGCCGAGGAGTGCTTTGGGAGCAGAGCCATAGATACTGTTTGGCCATGCACAGATGGGCAAACTGGCGGCCATCTTCACTCCATTACATCAGCCTACAGTTTGTGCATCCTTCATTAATGTTTGCTGCCATTTTAGACCAACATTTGAATTTGAGTTTAATATAAAACCCTTCAAAATAATTTGAAACACAGAAGAGCCCATTTCTGGGACCTGGTTTGGTTTAGTCAGATAGCTGCGTATAATATATATATATAGAGATTATATTATATTATAATATCTATGGGCACAGAGCAGGAGGGGGGTTTGTGCATGTGTGTGTGCCCAGAGGTTTGTGGGGTGGGGTCAGGGGTTAGGGATCAGTGTCTACTTGAAATACTTGACAGGTGGGGGCACCTTGATGTCCTGGCCTTTCTCCAGTCTCTTCTCACACTCGATCAGGTAGTTGACACCATCGACCACTGTCTGCACCAGCTGGACCTGAGGGACGGACACATCACATTTTAGTGCATTTATCCATTTTAGCAAAAGAAAAATGATCAGGCACAAATTATTACTCAAAACAGAGTCTTATATGTCTTAAACATGTCTGGAATCTTTTACTTTTTTAGTTTCCAAAACACTCTTTTGGCCCTAATCAAAGGGGTAGTTTGGATCTTTCAAAGTGGGGTTATATGAGGTACTTATCCACAGTAGGTGTATTACATACAGCAGATGTCTGCTGGCGTGCCCCCTGACTGGAGAAGCAGGGAGGAGTATCTACACAGCAGTAGCAAAATGTATTTTAGCCATCCAAAAAAAATCAATAACAGTTTAACTGTACACTATATTTAGAATATTCTCGCTGCATTATCTTGCTGCAGACAGTCCTTTTCGATGGAGAAGCCGTTAACGGCCCCATCTATCCTTTAAAGCTACTAGGTGAGTAATGTTAGCTTGCAGAACACAGAACTACTGGTTCACCGCTGCCTCGCCTGGCATAGTTTGTTTGGGTTATTGTGTGACCAACCCTCTAAAATACAGAAGTCACACAATGAAAGAAACAAACTACGTGATCAAGGCAGCAGTAGACTAGCAGTGTTCAGGGATGTTGAATCACAGTTTTTCTAAGTGGAGTCTGGCTTTGATATTGACAATATTCTAAATATTGTATATCACTGCTAGAGAGAACGTCTTTTCATAAAACTGGGCTATCTACTTTTGAGATTGGTGCGACATGACCAGAGAAAACAGAGGAAAAGGGGCTGTGGAATTTGCTTTTGCTCAAGAGGCTGAAAAACTCACAACTACCAGAATGAATTTTGCCACAAGGGACCAATAAATACTGCTCTTGGTAGGTGATGTAATGCGAGCTTGGCTATTTTGATACAGAAACAACATGGCCTCTGGCTCATCACAAATGATCTCAAATTACAGATAAATGGTACACTAAAATATGTTTCTGAAAACGTTAGGCAAGAGATAGGCAATGCATTACCAGAGTCTTGGTTTATATTTGTTAAGCACTGCTTAGTATTACGGTTTGATCTCAGTATTTTCAGCCTCTAATTTTACAATACAGGGAACAGTATGGGGCCCACTTCCTGTTCAGAGACTCTCGTATTACAGCCAAGAAGCGCACTAAAATACGTTTAGGAAGACATTTTAGGCGAAAAATAAGCAATACAGTAGAACAACCTTGGTTTATATTTAATGGTAAATGGACCTACACTTATGTATAGTGCCTTTTCTAGTCATCTGACCACTCAAAGTGCTTTTTACTTTGCTTTTTACACTACGAGTCACATTCACCTATTCACACACTGGTTGCCGAGGCTACTGTACAAAGGTACCACCTGCTACCCAGTTTTAAGACACTTACAACTGATGGAACAGCCACCAGGAGCAATTTGTGGTTCAGTATCTTGCTCAAGGATACTTCGACATAAAGACTGGAGAAGCTGGGGATTAAACCGCTGATCATCTGATTAGTGGACGACCTGCTCTACCTCTGAGCCACAGCCACCTGGAATCAGTGCTACTTAGCATACAAAAATGTAGAAGTACAATCTATAGTCGAGCAACAGCCCTAGAGCCAGAGAATATTTGAGCTGAGAGATGAATAGGGAGTTCAGGGCACTGGTAAGATGGAGGGAGGTCTACCGCAGTACATTTAGTGTCAGTGTTGGTACTCCTGCTTCTCCAAACAGGGGGAAAGCCAACAGACACCGACTGTATGTTATACACTGATTATGGATAAGTACCTCATACAACCTCACTTAAAAAGATCCAAACTACCCCTTTAAGAGTACAGGTGACACAGCTTTCTCCAAATACAGTGACTATCAGTTACTACAGACACAAAATCTGCAGCCCCGACATCTGCAAACCTCTCTCTACCAAAGTATGGACATTACAGACACACGTAAACACAGGCAGTCTGCATTCTAAACCGAGCAGAGCCATCACCTCGAGGCCGATAACCTTATCCAGGAACGTCTCCACTAAACTATGGTCAAAAGTACAGCCCACCTCCAAAGCAGACACTTGCCTGCTGCTCTCATTTACAGCAACATCTGTGAGATAGTTTATAAACTGTAGCTGCACAGTTTGAATACAGGAGGCTCAGCACAGGATGTTTTGTACTTTCTGAAAGATGAAAGAACATCAAATCTATGGTCATCAACTTGCAAATTTTTCCACAACCTGACTTAGATACTAATCAGATAATGTTATTGTGTGTGATGAAAATATTACTATGTCTTATTAACATGTGGCCTGAGTAAAACCATCATGAAAAGTCATCAGGACTTAAGAGCCCTTTTCCTAAGCTTTGCCAGGAATCAAGATTTTATTTTGCACACACAGGATACTGTCTCTGCTCTGGAACCTTCTTCTCCTTAATGTCCTCTGGTGCTTTGCTCCAGCTGTCCCTACTTCACCTATCCCTCCATCTATTAACTTGTTGACTCCACCCTCAGAGTGCTCCTGTCCTGAGTGGTCATCAGTCTGGATGATGGAGGACCAAGCAGCAGTGAGCACCCCACGCTCTTAAAATACAGGAGTGGACATTGGAGTCAGGCGGCTGCAACGCTGCACTTAAACCTCTCTGTGTCAAAGTCCTGGATTTATTTTTGCACAGAGGCAAAGAACAGTCTGTGTTCAGTCAACTACAAAGAGTCACATGTTAAATTAAGAAAATTAGATGAGTGATTCTCACTACGCCCAGAAACAGTAAAGAACCATCTCCACTCTGCATGTAATCAGAATAAAATAAGTGACCACAGGCTTAAGACAATAGAGAACAGCTCCATTGTACTGTACGACTCTGTCAGGCGTGACAGCATGAGACAAGGACATAACAAAGACAAACTACATGTACAGTCTGGACAAGGACACTTCTCCTCTCCTCTCCTTTTCTGTCCTTTCCTCTCCTCTCTTTTCCTTTCCTTCCCTCTCATCTCCTTTCCTCTCATTTTCTGCCCTTTCCTCTCCTTTCTTTTCCTCTTCATTCTTTTCCTCTCCTCTCATTTTCTGTCCTTTCCTCTCCTCTCGCTCCTTTTTTGTGCCATATTTAAGTTGCTATTTGTGCTCCAAAAAATCCAACTCAGTGACACAAAACATCCCCTTCAAAATGGTCCAGTTGTTGTCCGACACATTACTAATGTCTCCGCGATAACATGGTACACTCCATCAATAAACAAACATTCATTCATTAATACATAAATAACTAACCCAGACATCTGTCGGGGGGTCCAGGGCTCCTTCTTGGCATTTTTTCTTTGATAGACAAGCTCTGTTTTGATGCTTTTATGCACTGTGTCACCTTATTTACATCCCAGTACAAAGAAAATTCCCAGTGTGAGGAAATTCATTCTAATTGTGAATTACAGCATGATCAGTAGGCCACCCAGCACCCTATCACAGGCTGGATAGCATGTATCATGGGGCTCTGAGATTCATTACAAACTTACTCATCACTGTGTACTACACTCAAAAGTGAATTGGCCTGCTTTGTGTACACTCTGCCTCAGTCACTGCTGTGTTTTTATTTACAGAACTATTGTTGGCAACCTACTTATCTTCTCTTTTGAATATGAAATATGAAAATTACAATCTCCGTTTGCAGGACTTTTTGCGTCTTCTTGTTCCCAAAATCAGAACTGAACTGCGTAAAAAAGCCTCAGATGTTCTCTGCACCTACAGCATGGAGCAATCTGCAGAATGTTCTTAAGCTTCAAGACATGGTGACCTTGAATGAGTGTAAAACCATGAGTCCATCATTTTATGTTACTCTAATCCATGTGCTTTTATGTAAAGATTATTTGTTGTTGAAACTGTGTTGCTGCTATTCTTGGCCAGGTCTGCCTTGTAAAAGGGATCTTTGATCTCAGTGGGACAACCTTGGTTAAATAAAGGCTAAATAAAAATAAAATCCATCTGGTAGTAAGTTGAGTATAACTGTGCTACACCGACAGCGCTGTGATGCAATAAATGTTCATATTAAATCGTTGTTTATAGGAGGAGACACTCTGCAAGTGTGCACTGTTCCTGTGAAGTCACTATCACTGACATGTTGCTACACATTCACACCCAAGGAACAACTACAGGAGCAACTCCACTGATGTAAAGTGGCAGGTGAATGATTTGCTCTGGGGATGAAAGGTAGACAATCACTCACATCCTTAGTTTTTTTTTTGTTTTTGTTTCTTACCATCTCTGTGCATTACCACAGAGGTTTGCCTACCTCAGACAGTCCCAGGCGGTCCAGGTTGGAGATGTCGAAGGTGCCACCCACAGCAGCGGTGTCCACGCCGCCAGTTCCTCGCTTCTGCAGGCGCAGGTTGTCCAGGATCTTACTGAAGCGGGGATCCTTAGGGTTGGGGAAGAGGAGTTATTCTACACAGTCTCAAAGCACTGTAATCACCATAATACTCAGTACACAATTACAATTTATTTTCTTTAAGGTTTCTGCAGGTACCACCAACATTTCATGAAGAAAGATCTTATGAACAGCTCATTTCTAGGTGAACATGCCCAACAAAAGTTCTGATAATGTAATTTGGCAGTAACTGTTGCAAATCACATCATTATTTTCAAAGTTTAGTGAAACAGATGCAATTGAGAAAATAATTTATTTGGCATTTAGCAGTACAAATCTTGTAGGTGACATGCATGTTGATACAAAATGTGGAAAAGAGAGAAAACCAAACTAACTCTGCTGCTTGTCCCATTCTCATCTTTTAATTTAATACTCTGATTTTTTTTAAAGCCATGCAGACGCTCTATTTTTCATTGTGTGACACAAATAAAGTGGTAACACAATTGATCCCACATTATCTACCGCTCCTTTTGATGTTATCAGCCCATTAAATGGCCATTATCAGTTGTTATCACTACCATTATAATGTTTCAGATGGGCTACTTACCAGAAGGCCAAAAGGTGCTATCTAACACGTCCCCATACATTGTTAACATTGTGAAACGACTGCAATTTGATAAGGTTTAGGAAAAGATCAGGATTAGGGTTCAAATAAAGCAGCGACCTATATCTAAAAGTTAGATGCTTCTTGTCTCAGTCAGACTCTGAAAAGCTGGTGCAAAAGCAGCCAGAGTTTTAACAACACCAAAAGGTCTGACCACATAACTCCTATTATATCTTCTCTTCACTGGCTCCCAGTAAAACAGATTATTGATTTTAAAATACTTATTATTTACTTATTGTTTTTAAATGTTCAAATTGTTGAGCTCCTTCCGATGTTGCTGACATACTCATAAAGAACACACCAGAGATCCCCCAGATCATCAAATACAGGTCTAGTCATTGTACCTAAAATCAACTCTCAATCAGCTCATGGTGCTTTTAGTCATTATGGTCCTACTCTCTGGAATTCTCTTCCACATGAACTTTGATCTGCTACAACAGTGTTCTCTTTTAAAAGCAAACTAAAAACTTGTGTTTTTTAGCAAGCTTTAGTTAGGTTTTAAGGGTATTTTTATTTGCTTTAGGAATTAGTATTACTGTAGTTATCTCCCCTTTTTAAAGAAAAATGATAATAACAGTACCCTCTTATTTTGTTTGTTTTTATCATGTCCTGCTTGTTTTTATATATGTAATATTTCATTATCTTATTTATTTTATGCTTGTCATGTACCGGTATACTGTATCTTAAGCACATTGACTTTACGCTTGTCATATGAAATGTTCTGTATAAATAAAATTGACGTGACTTGTGGACACAGTAATTATGATGGTGGCAAAGGAGAGAGTCAGGAGACGTAGAATAAAGGCCAAGAAAGTCTGTATGGGGAAGAGGTCAGGGTGGATTGATGGGTCAAACAAACACTGGACTTTCTCACAGGAGACCCCTGTTTGTGTCCCGAGTGAAGCCATTTTATCTTACATCACTATGTTAGGTATGTTTCACACGTGACGTAAGCTAAGTATATTATGCAAGTTAACTTGTGTACATAAGTTAAAATAAATAAATGGTAACTTTTGGTTTCACGTAGGACACAATCAGTGGTCTCCTGGGTGAAAGTCCTGTGTTCTTTATGCAGGGTCACCTAACTCCCTCCTTTGCTTTGGTCATAATTACTATGGCCACTAGAGGTTGCCACCTAACAATAAATTTCGGAGGTAGAGTTGTGCCATACTACCTTAAATCTACACTCCTGACGGCAACTGATAACAGTAATTTAATGGGCTGATAACATTCAAAGCTGACATCACTGCTGCTGATTGGCTGAGCTTGAGGGCTTGGCTTTCTTAACATCCAGGTCAGCTGTGATGATGCCTAGGACTGATGCTGCTAGCTGGTCACTTTCCTCCTTGGCCTTCCGCTCGTTGAAATGCTGTGTTCTGTGTTTGTGCTCATTACAGTGAGCCGTTTCATTATTGTTAACCAGTTTGTTTGATGACGGGTGGGCCGCAGTTAGCCTCTGGTCGCTAACTGCGCTTGTATATACATTGTAAGTAGCTTGCACTTTAGATTATGTAGCACGAAGAGGTAGGGGTGAACTGCCATTTTTGTTATAACATTTTTTCCTCCTGTTTTTACTTAGTTTAGGGAGTCAGGCCCATTCTTTTGTTTGCAGGGCCTAGGCAGCACTTTGGGGGAAAATAGGTGGGTTTTGTTTGTTATTTTGGCCATGATTCACCCTCAAGTCCTTGCCTCCTACTGTGCACTAATTTCTTGTATCACTTGTGTTTAACAGAAAACTATTTTTAGCTGTAAAAAAAACTCTTAGATGAATTGTATTAGCCATAAATTGCTCACTGTTGTTCACACATATATACTCACCGTGTCACTTTTTTATGTCACTCTCCAACACCCCTAGACTGCGGCGTAACATATCTACTTAAGAAAAATATCAAATTATTTTCTTTCTGTTACATCTATTGTGTTACCTTGCTCAGCAGGGGCAGCTTGACGTGAACCCCGGCCCTGAGCCCTGTGCCCAGGTTGGAGGGGCAGGTGAGGATGTAACCGAGCCTCTCGTTCCACATGAACTCCCAGCCTCTCTCCTGGATCAGACGCTCCACCTTAGAGAGACAGAGGGAGAACCAGTCGCAATATAATGACTGTGTGTTTCATCATACTATCTCTGACCTTTGGTATGTTGGCTTGATGTGTACATACTGTTCACACACCGCAAATTGTTGTAGTAGCTGTGGATTTTTTTAAACTGAGAAGTAAAGAGTGGAAAGTTGCTGTCTTGGAGAAATACTGAATGAACTCTTGTAGGAGTGGGCTGATACAAACACTGGCATAGTGTTAGTGCATACAGTTTAACTGATGCTAATGTAGCACTGAGGTGTTCTGTCACCCAACAGTGCAGTGCCAGATGTTGCATTGCTTGTCCTTTGCTCTATCTCTAATGGGGAACTTGGAACACTTAGATAAATAATTTATGTTTGAACAACCATGTTCGGTCTAAAGGCTTTATTTTCGTGGCAGGGCAAAGACTAGTATAAGCAGTTTTTTTTTGCTTTTGCAAGCGTACACTAGATGCTTTTACACTGTATTAATGCACTCCCTTTTTGGCTGATTAAATCCCTACAGCCATCTGATGACAGCAAAGTCTGTTCCAGCTGCTAACTTCAAGATGCTGTGCCCAAGTGCACAATGGTCCACTATGGTCCAGCAGCTTGGTTAAGTCATGCACAGCTGACACTAGACTGCTGTAAAGTAACCACACCAGCGTCTCTGATTCACAATCTAGTTAAAATCTGAACAATAAAAGGACCACAAATGACTTTCTTCATTTATTAAACACATTTTTCTCCTCACGATCTGTTACGTCACTCATCAACTTTAATGAATACAGTTGAATTCAGAGAGTCTGTCTGTCAGCAAGAAACACTTTTACATCAGCGATCATCATTTCCATTCAGCCACACTGAGACTGATCATTCCTGAGCAACAAGGTGATGAGTTACAGAATTTTAATTTCCCCTGAAACATTTGGCCATTTCCAGTGTTCAAAGACACCATAATCATGTTCTGGATTAATAAATAATGAACTCACACTCAGAATATCAATAAATACAGATGCAAATAATTAATAAATGACATAAACGCATTCTGTGACTGCACAGGACACAGTAAAATATAGAACGCAGGTTGTTCTTCATGTGCAGGTGTTAACAGAGACAAAACACTGCTGCTCTGCCATTGATAACTGGATCTATTGGGGTTCGAATCCTGGTCAGGGCAGGTAACAGATATCCAGTCTGGACCCTTAGGCAAGGTTCTTAATGCTGCTAGCCTACCTCAGGATGAGTGAAACCGCAAAAACATACCAGCTCAGACATCGCCCGGGTCAACACCACGTCAGGTGCTAGGGAGCCGGGGCAACCTGATGAAATTGGCTACTGGAACAAAACATAGATGAACTAGACCAGAGAATATGGAACTGTTGGAATGCTACTATTCAAATAACCCCAGCAAGAGGGGCTACAAGCAGAGGATGTGGGATATATGGATGCTTCGAAACCCAACATCTAAACTGGCAAAGAAACAACTCCTAGCCCAGTGTTCTAACACCCACAAACGGCAACTGCTACCACAACTAGAGATTGATGAGATACAACAAACATGCTTCGGCAAGGAGGAGACAGAACAACATCATTATTCCCACACTCCAAGATTGGGTACCAAGCCCAGCAAAGGCGAATGACCTGAGATTGAGATTAATGAATGAACTGGAATTAAGAGGAGGACGAACCATCATGGAAGGACAAGCCCCTGCACGGCATGTACCACCAACAGATTTAATGAGTGGCCGACATCAAGAAATCCTACCAATGGCTGGAAAAGGCTGGACCGCAAGACACCACCAATCATGGCAGCATAGGTCTCTGTTGAGAAAAGTGCTGTCCTAGGAAAAGCTAAGATACTGCGCAGAACCTTCAAACTCCCAGGCCTCTGGTAGAGGACCCGAGCTTGAGGAAGACACACCACCACCTCCAATGGACGTTGCCTCACGTGATGTTTCAGAGGAAAAGATGTCTTTTTTCTCTAAAGGCATGTTTTCTTGTTTCTTCCCTACTCGCATGTCTCCCTCGTGTCTTACGAGGACGAGGCTAAGACATGAGGAAGAAACACAAGTGAGGGAAATGTAGATGCAAGACCAGGTATTGGGATGAACCCATTGTCTCGCTCTGTCTCATCTCAGCATCTTTAACAGTCCACACACAAACACTGCCTTACCTCCTTGAGGCCTCTGCAGAACCTCTCAAAGACTCTTTTCATGTTCCCTCCCTTCTCCATGGAGATGACCCTGGTGTGATCCTCCTCATTGATCCAAATCAGGAATGTCTTCTCGTTGTTGTGCCTGCACACAGAGAAGTTATACTCAGTATTGATCCCCGTAGGTTTGGGCTATTTATCCTCTGTGTTTGCACTATTGTAGCTATCAGTGAGCAGTGGAGAGACATAGTGCAGCACCCAGGGTGGGGTTATTTATTCTGATGCAGTAACCTCTAAACTTGAACCTAGAGCTGATATTCCTTTCTTATCCACAAGCAGAACATAAATTAATGTTTAAATATTTTTTCCCCAGACTGAATCAATGCTTAAGTTATTTTTTGGAAGCCTATTGGAAGACAGTGTACAGGATAAGTTAATTAGCAGAGATTGGGGATGGGTTTTCTCGACTAAGAGAGCCATATCATATTGTCGAGTAGAGGGGAAGCCATTCACCGTCAATCACTGACAATAATGCTCGTTTTTGCCTCAGGTCATTGACTGATCTTAAAGGCTGCACTGTGCTCACACGGCCTTGTGGTATTGATTTGTGACATACTCAAAAGAAACTTGACATCTGGTAAACGATAACTCAAAGTAAAATCTGTTGGATGGAAACCTCACAACTCAGGGATATCAGTTTGTCAGCAATTGGGACAAGCTTACAAGAAAGGCTCTTCTCTAGTCTGTTCTCTTTTTCTAAAAATAGTTTAAACAAGTCGATATATGAGCAAGTGTGCAGACAGTGTTGTACTGACATTCCTATCTTTAGCCGTGCCAGTGGTAGGGCGATATGGATGGTGGTGTCAGTGTTGGTTTGTCTATTCATTGGTCTTACATAAGTGTACAGATAGACAAATGTCAGCAACTATTGTATGGGTTAAATGGCACAGACATTCAGGGTCTTCAGAGTAGAAATCTTAATGACAAAATCCCTGAGCTTTTAATCTCGTGTCCTTGGCAAGTACAGCAATTCACTTGTCGCACATATACAAAACTCAAATAACCTTTGTTTCCAGTCCCATGGGGAATTAAGATTTCATTCTCAAGGGAGATCAAGATAGAGAAACAAGATATTGCAAAAACAAAGATCCAAATTGCTGTGAATTATGCTGTAAATATTCGTGGCAGTATATTAATCATCAAAATCTTGGTTACCCTCCAACCTCCCCTCAAGTGCCACAGTAACATTTCCAATTGCAAATATAACGATAAAAAAAATTGAAAAAGCAAAGTACAGCGACATTTGCTGAACACATTCATGTTTCCCAGAGGAAGCAGTCATTGAATCTTGATGACCCAATGATCCCTCCTACCACCAATCTCAGGGCGAACTCTCCACTTTTATACATGACATTCCAAATTTTAAAGTGCACAAAGCTACTGTCAGCCGCTACAAAGACTTTTTGTCCACACTGACCTCCTTAATATTGTTAGAGATTTAATAAGGTAATGGATAGGCTATGGAGACAGCAGGTTGGGGAGAGGAAGAGAAAGAGAGAAGGGAATACAGTAGTGCAGTATAAAAAAGAACATGAGTAAGGAGTGAAACAACAAAGGAATATTAGAAGGATGGGGGGTTGTTAAGCATAAATGCGAGAAAGTAGAGCATGACATATGGGAAGTGAAAAAATGAAAGGAGAGCGGGGGAGAATGAGCCAGAGAGGGAAAGAAAAAGCTGCCAGTGGACCTGAAAGAAGAGATGATGGAGGGATGGAGTGAAGGTGAATTATTAAGGAGAGGAGAGGCTGATACGGCTGGCAGACGGAGAGAGGGGGGAGGCTGGTGATTGATTTTGGCTGGCTGATGCCCTGCATTTGGCTATTCCTGGGTACAAGCTAAAACTAAAGGCTGAGGGAGCACTGTCTGCTTTGCTAATACACCTCCACCACAGCTCAGCAACGGGGAAATGACATTACTGGTGCAATCATGCGAGCTTGGAAAGTCACTGGAAAGTTCATAAATGTCAGTAAGATTAAAGATTATGGGGCATTTTTTTCACAATTTATTTGTGTTCTGTTCAATATGAAAACTAATAAACTAAGAATTGAAAGATTGACCTATTTTGGGACAGAGGGAAGTTTCAGTTGCAGATTTTGTTTGTGTGACCTGCTGCCAATTTCCAGCAAAGGAGGAAAAGGTTCATTCAAATCCTGACGCATCTGAATGATGCTAGAATTATCCACAAAAAAGAAAAAGAGTAACTATCCCAAAAATCTATTAAAAGCTGGGAGCAAATGCCCTCTGTTTCAGATTACTGACCATGTTGCTCCAGTTAAAACATAACAGTTACATGGACGACCAACAGCACTTAAAGAAATGGTGTAGGAAGTGAGGATGCCAACGAGAATCTGATGGAGGACTGAACATAAATGGTGCAAAACCAACCTACAAGTTCACTAAATGCTATAATTATAACTATTATAACGCTATAATTGTAAGTCAGCAGACATACAGCAAGTTACAAACTGCTCAAATCCATCATATCAATTAAATTTTGTAATGTTACATTATTTTACAAGAGTACCTCAGGTCTGTCCTCAACTTCACATCAATGCACCGCAAGAGTTCACTGTGCAATGTCTCATCTATTACAGGAAGTCTGCGGGAATCAGACACTTCAATTCAATGATTTTTAAGACCTTTTCAAGATTTTTGACCAAATTTAAGGCTGATTTATGGACATATCATTATTTGTTACTCAAGCATTGCAGGTAAGTATGTCTATGATCCCGAGCATAGGTTGGTTTTATGTAGGAAAACGTGATTATTAGCGTGCGTTAGGGTTAATCTACATTTTGCTGACAGATAAGTGCAAGTATTAAGTAAAAAGAAAGGATGATATTCGGAGGTAGGTTTAAAGATTTGTAACATTAGAAAAGACTTTCATGTAAAAGACCTTCACTCATTTTAACAAAAAAGAATTAAAAGATAGATAAATGTAATTAGATAAAACGTTTGTGGCAATTAAGACTTCATAATTCAAATTTGAGACCATTTAATGACCTTTAAGGCCTGATATTTATACAACTGAATTTAAGACATTTTATGACTTTTTAAGGACCTACAGACACCCTGTATTAAATTAAATAATACAGCAGATAAAGAGCTCCTCTTGCTCTGTACAGTCCACTAAAATTATTAATTCTTTCCTTCCTAACTTATTGATATCTCTTAAAAACTGACAACCCCAAAAGACCATACTAAATGGTCACTTGTTAAGAAGGCATGTCATTTCACTGATACTCTTAATACATACCCTTGTCTCACCTTTTCTAAATAAATAAATAAATAAATAACCCACAGTAGAGCCAGGTATTCTGTAATTCAAAGACTTCCAGTTTCAGTTGGTCTGTCTGCTCCGTTCTTCCCTGTTTTCCTTTCAGGATAGGAGCTCCTATGTTTCAATTCAAAGTTTTACATCTGTTGAAACAAAACTTTTCTGAGGAGTTCCACAAGGGTCAATACTGGGACCTTCACTTTTTAATTTGTTAATGCTCCCGCTTGGCAGCACCATAAAAAAATTCAACGTATATCTTGCTTTTCATATACTAATGGTACACATACTGTGTCTCCCTTTTCTGTGATGACCCAAATAAATAAACAACCCAGTAATATAGACAATTAATTTATTTACACTTGAAGTCACCGTCTCTTAAATACAGTGAACAAGACAGAGCCTCACTAGTTAATTTGGATGCTGATCTAAATGTTGGAGAAAAAAAGCAAATAACGTACATGAGCTGCTATTAACTTGACATTCGAAGTTACAGACTGGTTCGTGCAGCCATCACGGAAGAGTCAAACATGACTCACTGCTGTGTGGCTTAAGCCTTTTGTGCTTACATGTAATGCAATGCATGGCTGCAAAGATAATATTGCCCTGTCTTGCCTTGAATAAAGAAGTTTGCTCAACAAGCCAGAAGATTGTATTCAAAGGAAGAAGACTTACCAGATACCACGGGCATCTGGCCAATCACGAGCCATTCCTGCACAGGTCAGGAGGGGTGACACAGGCTTGTCAAAGAGGAAGTGGTCCTGTTGTAAATACAGAGAACAGACATTTTTTTACTCAGAGTGCCAACAGTGGTCAGCTTGCACTGGACAGTATTGTCAAAGTGAGACAGAAACAAGAGTGTGAGACTTGAGAATTCAATAATCTGGTCAATCTGTCTCATTGTGGGCAGGAGGAAAATGCCATGGCAGGCTCGACCCACACCATTTCTGATTACATGTGATAAAATTGTCTGCTCCTTGTTTGTTTTCCTCAGCTAGAAGTTGTATTGAGCTCCACATCCACAGTGGCTCAACATCTTTACCATGAGAGCATGGTATTTACTTAAGTAACCTTACAGGAAATAAGATCAGTATACTCAGCACTTTGCAGATTGATGCTGTGTACTGTCAGATCCAAAACTGTTCTAGCAGGACAGATCATATATAACCACTGCTGCTACTCTATTAAAATGACTGATTTTAAGACTGATTTTTGCAATTAAGTCAATTGTTGTGCAACACTGTTTGATGATGTGACATAGTGAACTGTTCTGGTGCTATATTAACTAGAATTTTAATGCGATTAAACTACATTAAGGTAATCGGCTCATGTGAAAACATTCTGTTTATTCAAAAACAAAAATCTAGCTCTCGGTCATGCAAGGTAAAAAAAAAGCCTACGTTTGGAAAACTACCTAGCGTAGCCATTAGCCTAGATTCTTTTCTTACATTCACACTGTAACTAATGTAGGCATTTTTAGAGCCCCTTTTAAAAACATAACCTCTGTCTTTCCTTTATAAAACTGCAAAAAAAAAAATTCTTGTAAAATCTAAAAACTGGAATTATTAAATATCATTTGACTGCTAACCCCTCCTTTCCCCCCCGAAACTATTTCCCTGCAAAAATGGTGCATTAACACTTCAAGTCAAAAGTGGTATCTCAACAATGTGCAACACTGTCATATTCATACAGCAGCATCCCTGCATCACTCACATCAATCAATTGTTGCTGCTCCTTGTCTGTCATCTGGGTGAGACTGTAGTATGTCCCAGTCAGGTCATCCTTCAGGCCGGCGAGGGCATCCACCACCACCCTCTCCACCTCCCTGCGCTCCGCCCGGGTGCAGGCGGGGGGCAGGCTCAGCCCTCGGATACTGCGGCCCGTTCTCACCCTGGACGACAGCACGTAACGTGGGTCAAAGTTGCCCGACTGGATCTGAAACAAAGGCAGGTAGGGAAATAGTTCAACATTTGACTTATCTTAAAAGAAGAAGCTCTGTGTTGTCAGTGAGAGTGTTACCTTGCTGGCATCCAGGTCGGTGGGGTGCTTCATGACGCGGGGGTCATAGCCGTTGTGCCTCTCTTTGATGATGGGATCCAGCAGATCTGCAAATACCTGAAAAAGACCCAAGATATTTTATGCATTACTAATTTGTGTGCTATGATGTGGACTAAATATGTGGCATCTGACATTATCCATATCCACACAGGTACCATTTATGATATGGTTTGGCTGGCATTCATTCTGCCATAGCTATTAAATATATTTATACTCTAGTTATCTCTTTGGCACTCCATTGGTTATCTCCCTTGGCACTATTTTGATAAACAAGCTCTATTTTGATGTGTTTTTATGCACTCTGACATCTTATTTAAACTAAAAGTACAAAAAAATCCCAGCATGAATCAATTTATTTTCATTGTGAATTAGAAAAAGCTCAGCGGGCCACCAGGAACCCTATCTGGCCTGCAGGCTGCAACTTGAGTATCACTGCTGCACACCTATCCCAAACTACCTCAAAAAACAGTGACTTCTATCTCAGTTCAAATAGATGCTTTACTGTTTTTTTTGGGGTTTTTTGTGATATGCTAATGATCAGGGAGAGTCAATCTCTTTTTACTTCTTAATATTGTGCTTTATAATAGCTTTTATACAGGCTCAATCTCATATACCGTATAATAAAGAAAAAAATAGGAATCTGTTTCTCTTTATCTACATCATGTTGATTGGACAGATAGTCTTTCTATGTTACTGTATAGTCCAGGGCTCCATACATTTCCCAACAACATTATCACCACTCTTTCATTTGTATGTGAGCACTCTCTGCACTTTTGTACACTTACCAGCAGAAGTAATACCACACCCACATGACTGAAACCAAAAGAACCACCCATGTGTAACGCAGGGAGTATTAATGAATCATAAAATGAATAACATTGTAGAGATACTGTATGATAAACATTAGCTAGAATACAAAAATGAGATTTCAGCCAACCAACAAAAAGGAAAATTTAAGGAAGTCATAACATGGTCAGAGACTTAAATTTGATCAAAAATGTTCAACAATCAATCAACAGTTAATATCAGATTAAAAAGGATAATGGCAACTGGAAGAAGTCCTGGATTTTTCTGTGGCCTCTAAAGGCAGCATGAGATTAAAATGGAAATACAGTTAGACCCTCACTATAGATAGAAACTGAGATATCCCAAAAGGGGTGTCCTAGCCTAAAACTTTTCCTCTCCTGTTCTGTAATACTCCCTCCTTTAAAACAGGATAGGGAGGATGGGTGGTTGCATTTTTTTGTAGTTGTAGTCAGACAAATTTCCCGATCATTTCTGATGAGTCACCTACTGTATGTTGAAACTGTCTTGACAGTTTAAAGGATGTTGGAATGGGACCAGAATGCAAATACAAATACCCCTTTTCAGTACTTTTATTTACAGTGTCACACTCTGCAGATTGGACTTTAGTAATGTTGTCCTTGTCACTCCAGCTGGTGGCTTTGGGAGGCTGTGTTCACCGTCATAACTATTGTACAATACAAATGGAGATGTGCCCTTCTTATCAACAGTGAGGAGCTTGCGTGTGTTTTTGAAAAAGTACTGTGATATCTGACCTCGTAGGACTCCTCGTCTCCTGCCACCATGCCAACAGTCTTGATGAACGGGTGCCCGGGGTTGTCCACACCCGTCTGGATGGCCTGGTCAAGCGTGTACCCGTTGGGAGTGGCCTTGTCACACAGCTTGGCGTAGATGGCAGGTGTCAGGTTACTGGCCATGCAGTTGTTGTGTTTGCGCAAGTCAGGGTACTCCGCACTGCACAAATACAATGTCAAGATAACATATTGCTGCATTGATCTTTGAAAGAGAAACAAAACAGCAGCAGTATGGGCACAGCTTAACTGTGGAGCTGTGCCCTTGGAGCAGGTACGGAGCGAGTGACTTACTCAAGGACACTTCCAAATGGCACGTACGCAGGTAACTGGGGTTTGTGTAAACCTGTGACCTTATGGCTATGGGACTCCCTGCTGCAAAATATGTCTGATAGTTATACTGCAGATGTGGGTAGTAGTGTCTGATACACTGGGACATGGGGAATAATGATAAAATTTTAATTATTTAACTTGAAGACAATTGAATCTTACGGCTCAGGTGAAACAGGCATAACAGCAACTACTGTTTGACATTAAGTGTTAAAGGTGCCATTAATTTAGTGCTGATGGAGAAAAAGAGTTTAGATTTATGTTGTTTTAGTAAAATAATGCTGCTGATTTAACAAAAAACAGATAATAACTTAATCATCTAGCTTTAAATTAATTAATCAGCCTAATCACCTCCTGTCAAAGACTGGTTTTTATCCACACAAAACTTTTCTAAGGCCAGCGATGGAATGAAACTGGGTTTGGCATGAGAGAAGGTACTACTGCAGATGCAGCACAGACTAAGTAGCTTATACAGTGGTGGAAAAAAGTTTTCGGACACCCTTAAAATTTTACACAATCTCAAATATTATCATGAAATATTTGTGGAAAAATCTTTTTTGTGTTTCAAAAGGTGTGGCTGCATTAGACAGATACAAACAAATACAAATTATATTGTTTTGTTTATTGTTTACAAGAAAAACTAACAAAACTAAATTCTTGACAGTTTCA
>NC_065525.1:33283663-33314676 GCF_006386435.1 Epinephelus moara | reverse complement strand
TCAAAATTTCTTATGTATTTTTATGGAACCAATCAATTTTAAGTTTTTAATGGCTTTTTTAGGATTTATTTAGTATTTTGGCTGTGACTGTACTAAAAGAAATTGCACTTGAAGACCTAAGAGTGATTCTTAATGCAATATTTCACAAATGCATGGGGTGTCCGAAAACTTTTTTCCACCACTGTAGGTTCCTGTTTCCTGCTATCTGACAAAAGAAAAGAAAGGCTAAGATATTCCAATACAACATTATACAAAAACTGCATTTTACAATTGCTCCCGTAACAATCACCAGGCTGGGTGATGTGGTGAAATCCAAATATCACGATATTTTTGATCAAATGCCTTGATAATACTTCTGACTTCTGATAATACTCAAATGGTGACAGAAGTACTTGGCTCAATTGTGTCCTAAGTACTGACAGTAAGATAGATTGAATACTTGGTCGATAGTAGTTAGAAGCTATGCTGTGATAAAACTGGATCTGGTGACTGCAGAGTGTTCCAGGAAGTAGCCATCTTTTTTATCTAGCTATTTTATCTATTGCCTTACATTTTATCTACTGCCTTTGTTTGTTTTTAATATTATTCTACGGCCCTTTAACTGAGTGCACTAGAAATTTCACAATAAAGGAACCCTGAACCTTGAAAAACTGTTCCTTGAATAGCCACTTAAGGCTGGCTTAATTTCCAAAGACCATCCTGTTTTAGCCAATTTCCCCCTCCATGACAGCTGTACAGCGCAAGCGGCAACCTCCGAGGCTGAAAAATGAAGCCAGTGCGGAAGTGACAAAATCTGCATTTCACTGAATGGCCACTAGAGGCTGGCTCCAAAACAGAGTCAATCCCCATAGGCCCCCCATGTTAAAATGCCCAACTTTACTGCACAAATAACATGTTCACAGCCTGATACGAAAAAAAGTTTTGGTCTCTATAGCTAATGTCAACATTTATGACAACTGTGCTGAGGGTGATTTTTACATTATTAAGTCTGTGAGTCAAATCCATCCCTTACTGCTCCAGAGCTCCAACCTCTCATCCAAATACGGTCAAGTCTGGCTTCTAAAATCCAAGATGGCAACAGCCAAAAAGCTAAACTCCACAGACCAATAGGTGGCGTCATGGTAGCTACGACCATTATTTATACAGTCTATGGTACAAAAGGTGATTTTTATATAACTTGCCTGTTTAAATTTTATGCATAATTAAGAGCAGGGCCTCTTTGAGTGACAGACTGTCTGCGGATAGTGTCCTTGGCTTCTCAGTCAAATCCACCCCTCACTCCTCCACAGCTCCAGCCTCTCATTCACATATGGTCACTTGTGGCTCCAAAAAAAAAAAAAAATTAAGTGCCAAACTCAAGGCTTCAGAATGGGAGTCCACAAACCAGTGGGTGACACCACGGTAGCTATGCCCATCATTTTATCCAGCCCATGATAACTATTCATGCTTTCACAAATTATTTACACAATGAGATTTTTGATAAATAATAATCAGTGGGTAAAGACAGATAACAGAACAGCTAGAGCAGTCTGGTAGTTCAGAAAAATATATCACTTTACTGTAATGTAGCCTTTAAAACCAGGAAAAGACAACACTTACAACATACGATATCCAAAATTAGATGATCCCTAGTCTCATGTCAAGATATTAATATATTGCCAAGCCATTCTGACGAGGACATGGACATACATAAAGATTTTGTCAGGTATAAACATGGCTTCTCAGCTTATTCATCCTTCTCCTGGTCCACTACACAAAGGCAGAAGTTGAAAAGATGGTTAACATTATCTGTACTAGCACATGATCTGCTGCACTGATTTTTTTTTTTAAGTATTATTATCATTTTTCAGGGCCATTGATGCCTTTCTTAGATAACACCAGTAGATGGATGACAGGAAATGAAGGAGAGAACTGCATCTAAGGTTGCAGCCTATGGCCAGCGTCCCATCCCTTAAGAAACACAGGCGCCGCATTACAATGTTTTCAGAGCCAGGAAAACACAGGTGGTCACAGACACAATATGTGGGCCAAGGTTCAGATAAGTATCATCACACTCAATGTGCTCCAATATCATGTGCATATTGTAAAATGTGCATTTGTGTCTGTTTTTATCGCAGGATTTAATCATGCCAATGAACTGCCTGGTCAGCGTCTTAGAGCCCATATGTCCGAAAGGAACGATGGATGTATCGCTGGTCACTGTTAAACAGTCATGCTGGGCAATAGTCAACAGGACGTGCAGACACTATGGAGTTCATTGCCAAAGGATTATTTTAACCAACTTTGCTGCAGTTATCAATCAAAAATAAACCTGCCCTGTGGCCTAACCCTACATGGGCTTGTGACATATTTGATATTAGTGTTTTTATATTCTGTTTCACCAACATAACCACAAAGTCCCTAAGGTTACACTAGTTTTAATGATTAATAACAGAGTTGGGCGTATCTAGTTGGCAGGATTCAGGGTATGTCGTCAGCTTAATGATTATGCCTGTTAATTATATCAATAACACTTGATAAGGAAAAGCCATTGAAGGCTGTTTGGTTACTCTGGGAACTGAAACACACCTGAGGTAACCTCAGACAGCTGACACCCACAGACTGATCCCCAAACTGATAACAACACCTTTATAGTCAGTGAATGTTACTGAGTTAATTCACTTAAGTGCAAATTTAAGGTACTTGTACTTTATTTGAGCATGTCCATTTAATGCTACTTTATACTTCTACTTCACCACATTTCAGAGGGGAATATTTTGGTCTACTTTTCATTCTACTACACTGGACAGCTTTAGTGACTTCTCAGATCAAGATTTTAAACGTCAGACTTTTAATCAGTTTATAATGGGGTAAGTGGAAAAAAAATCAATACAGCTAAGTATCACAATATTTTTGTGTGGCGATATTGTATCATCACACAGTGACAAGTATATTTTTTTTTATTATATAAATATCAATATTACAAATACAAATTCAACTTTAAGTAGCCCACTAGCGTTATGAAAACTTTACCTTTAACTTTATCTTATTTGATAAAACAAACGTTGACAAAGTTTTCCTTCAAGGACATAATTTACAGTTAAGAAAAGGCAATAAATCGCAATATATCGCAATACTCAGCATATTGCAACACGTTTAAAATCGCAATAATATTGTATCGTGACTTAAGTATCGTGGAGCCTCTGGTGATTCCCATCCCTAGTTTATAATATGCATTGTTGTAGATTAAACTATCCAAAGGAATATAAAGTTGTGAAAATTATTTTTTAACATTCAGATGGAGCATAGACCGTAATGAATCAGGAATAAAAAAATCCTTTAATAACATATAACACACAGTGCTGGGAAGGTTACTTTTGAAATGTAATAGGTTACAGATTAATAGTTATCCTAGAACAAATTTAAGTTAAGTATTTTAATTACTTCTTCAAAGTAATGTAACTTATTACATTTGATTACTTTTTGATAACTTTTCTGACAAATGTTTTAAACTCAGTAATGAAGCTGAAAAATGTATAGGCTGTGCCAAAAGAAGGAATTTCTGTGCGGCAAAAAGACGCAAGGCAACAGAATGAATGTCATACACTACATATAAACTTTTTTACCAAAAAGAATACAGTCAGATGTAACGTCTTCGTAATCAACATTTTGATAAGTAACTGTAATTTAATTACATACCGTAAAACTTCAATTAATAGCCCGGGCTATTATTTGCTTAAATCACTGAACTCAATGGGCCTATATTTGGGACAGGCCTTTAATTCCTTTCACGAAAAACTGTTGCTCAACAAAGATCAGGAAACACCGTCAAATTGTTTATTTGAACCAGTATGAAAGTTACTTTTTTTTTTTTTTTTTTTTTTTAAAAAGAGGCTTTTGATAATATATCAATTATGGATCATTAATTTGATCTAGCTCCGACAGACAGTGCACTAGAGTGTGAGAGTTATGGCACTTGAGGATTACGACACCCGGCGTACCGACATAACACAACTATTAAAACAATACTCACAACTTGGATTCATTTCTATGAAAAACCCTTTTGATTCTTTTGATCTGAGGACGCTTACGGACTAAAGGAATATGAATAACTTACAGGGTAATCGAGGAATGGACACATCATTTGAGGTAGCTAACAACCCGAAGAATTTCTTTTAAAAAAAAGAACTGCTTGGTAACCAGACCAGGCTTCTAATAGAGACAGGCCTTTATTTATCAAAATGTGTGGCCACACCAGGCTAGTAAAAGAAACTAGGCGTTTAATTGAAGTTTTACAGTATTTTTTCTCAGTAAATGTAACTGATTACAACTACATTTATTTTGTGATTTAATTACTCCCCAACAGTGATCATAAGACTGAAAAATATGATATTTTGCAGGATGATTTTTACTTTTGATACCTTGCAATAAATTTTAAATGCAGTACTTTACATTGTTATTGTCTTTTAGTGTGGTATTGGTCCTTTTACATAAGTAAAAGAATTGTATACTTCTCCTACAACTCTTTACAGTAACATATTAGTAACATTTGGCCAGCAATAGATTGCGTTTAGACTCAGTGCATTGTAGGTGCTCTTTAGGTGTGTGACAGTTATGTAACACTCTGGGCAGGGTTTTATATCAGTCAGCAGATAAGATTTTGTTAATCTTTATAGATACACTGCTTTATAATGCAGCGTGAAGCAGGTCACGTAGGCTACGCGTCACCTCCCCAGCCTCTCAGTATGTCATCCATACAGCACAAGCTACAAGGAAACCAACTCTTTTTCCTTTTCCTAATAATAATGTGTCTAATATGTGGCAGAATTAACTTGTGGGCACTTCACCTTTTCTCATGAATGTTTTGTTACATCTGTATTTTAGGAGTAAAGGTGTGTTTGCGGTGCCTCTGAAAAAGAGACCATGTCAAAAACGGTGCGTTTAATAAAGTGACTGTTAACAGCTTTGGTTAGTATCTCATGACATCCAATAATATTCCAACTGTCACTATGTAATTAGCTGCTGTATGATAGTGTAAAGTGTTTTTCTACAGGTCAAGGTTATTGAGGCTGTTATGGTGGTTAAATTTCACGGTACTTTGATGTTTCACACCCCGCCTTTTTTTTACACATTAAATTGTCCCCGTAAAACACAATTAACCTGCGTTTAATTCGCGTGTCATGACATTATGAATAACCAGGACATGTTCATTAATGAATGTAAAGATATACAATTTGTTACAGAGCCATGTAACGGACACAGAGCGGTGGGGTAACGGTACCTGGCGGGGTACTGCCTGCGTACAGGCACTCCGGCGCTGACGTGTTCCCGGTGGAGCAGGAATCCAGCCGTTACTGAGCCCCCCACCAACGACAGGAGCCCGATTTTTCTTTTGGAGGAGAGGATTCTTGAGAAGCTGCTCGCCATTTTTGTTTTTTTTGTTTTCTGTGTAGGTGTTAAAAAGGTAATATTTCCACGGTCGCAGGAGGGAGGGACAGGTGGATGGGAAAGAGCGTCGGTGATGAACAGACTCTGGTGGAATGGTAACGGCGGGGAAGGCTTTAACCGGAGCGACGTCAAGATAGACGGAGACACATAGGACGACACCGGAAGTTCAGCTGTGGCTTCAAAATAAAAGCGTAAAAGACCAAGAACACTACGATTTCTTTACATAAATTTAATTTTGTTCAGAAATATATATCGAGTGAATAAAAAGTCTTAGAACTTTAACTTAAACCTGTTAAAAAAGGAAGCAAAAACAAAAGTGTTGCATTTTAATTTTGTTCTGTGTATTTTTTTAGTAATATAACACTGGCATTGTTATATATCTTTCCAATCACCATAAAAAGTGATGGAAATGATGAAAAAAAAAAAATCTCATAATATGTCAGCTTGCTAGTGTCCTTTTTATGGTATTAAATATCTTCCTTGGACCCTGTGTCCTCATATGAGGACATCACATTTTAGGTTTACTGGACCGTATACTTCATTCTGCTTAACTCAGACCTGTTGTCCTCACTCTTGGACACTTCTTTGTGCCATCTAGTGGTAGTAAGAGCACATTACACCAATCCATGTAAAAACAAGATGGCAGCCATCTCTGCCAGGTCAGTCTGCAGCTGACCCTGACACAAAAGTGGACAAGATACAGAACCTGATCACATTTATGGTTGAAAAACTTGTTTATTTATGAATAATAAATGTTGTAATTTGATATACTATACAAACTTTACCAATTTACCAATGGTAACAAGCTAAGACACTGCTATTAGAAAGATATTGTTTTATCAACAGCTCACCGAAGGACATTGGGACTATATTATCGTCTTGTTTGAGGACATTGGGACTTTATTATCGTCTCGTTTAAAGACATTGTCACTTTACTATCATTGACAATGTTTCGGGTTTTTTATACTTAGCCTACCTTGTCCTACTAATCCAAAATAGCAAGGAGAAATTAAAAATGCATACCCAACAAAAGTTCAGGTCTCAGGAGGATATACACAAAACACAATATATAATGTTGTTTTTCTTATTATTTGTACTTTAAAGAGGAAATATGAGCTGTCTGGAAATGACAGCCAATAAACAAACTTTTGATTTAACAAAAATTGACCTTGATTTTTTTCTTATTTCAGTTCCCTCCATCGGGTTAACTGTCCTCCAGCCAGGTGCTCTGCTGTCACATGACTATTAATGTGGCCATTCATTTAAAAACTCTAAAAATAAAAAAAAATAAAAACCCTCCCTGAATTTACATTTTGTACATGGTGGAAATAACCCCAAAGGGGCAGGTGTTCTTTTAATGAAAAAATACATAATACAGTAATTTATCTTACAACACATGCCATATTTCCTAAAAATGGGTATAATGTGTCATTTGTATTTGAAGTTAAATAAGATCACTGTTAAAGTCAGAATTAAGCAGGGTAAAACGTCCAAAATCTGGCTCAGGAAATAAAGCTGAAACCACAGCTGTTTTATATATATATGTTCTATGTTCCTTTTGGTGTCAAGTAAATATGACAAACATAAAAAATAAGAAGTGTGTTTTTGTTTCTCTAAATACTGACAGGGCCACAAAAATCATGATACTTAGAATTACCCATGTAAGTAGAAACATACTCATACATCTCACGTGTATGTTCTATTTAACACCTGCATCCAAAACCTGGAACGGCATTCAAATCAGCAGCAGCAGGTTAAAGGTAAAGACATATCTCAGTTTAACTGACTGGCATGAAAATCACTGCAAGTTAGGGCATGTCCTCAGTGATTTCTCTTTTAATCTGATTTCCCATTAAAGCAGTTTGAAAATTTATCAGCTGTTATACTTTTTTTTTTTTAACTACTTTGCTCTTCTATCCATTGCACAGGAAAACAAAACTAAAAAAAAATGAATTGCAGATGCAAACCAACACCAACTTTCAGGCTTGTTTTACAAATGTTGGAATTAATGGCAACTGGTTTGACAAATAACTACATGACAGTGATTAAAAAAAATCTGTATGTAGACGAATCAATCACATCTAAAATGTCAGTGGTTCAGATGACATTTAAATGACATTCCTTTATATAATACTGTAACTGAAAAAAGGTGATCACTAAGGATTTTATTGTGAAATTTGCTTTGTACAGGAAGTCACATATCTTACTTTGTCTACCTTGACAGTGGTGGAGAGGTGCGTGGTGTGAATACTGAAGGGCATCAGTGAATAGGGCTGCAGCACTGAAAGGTTTCCCATCACGCTGGGCTACCCCAAAGCCTTAAAACACACAGTGCAGTCACTCAGTCTTTCCTTTATCACAAGAGTGAATCAGAGTTGCATTATGCTTCTGCATAAATGCTCATCCCAAGGTTGATCCAGTCTGTCCAGTGATTCATACTATAAAACACTGCTGCAACTTCCTCATAACCGACGTGTCACTAGTTAATGCGACTTCACACAAGGGAGGCACTCAGGTTTCTATGTCATGATGATACAGTGATAAGTGCATCAGATAACACTGTATTTTAACTATGACCTCAAAGCAACCTTAAGCATTAACGGTATCAATATTCTCAGGAAAAATCTATTGCCTTCATCTCACCTTTTTCCTGATGATTTTAATATTAAGACGCACTGAAGCAAAAGGCTAACTACAGAAAACCCAACACCTTGTAATCAAAGTCACTGACATCAGATCAGTTTTCCCACTCCTAGTCTGTGACCTCATCTGACTTATTCAGACTTTTTATTCTTTTTTTATTGATTTTATTTATATCTATTTTATTATTATTTTTTAAATTATTTTTATTCATTCTTTTTTTCCATTCACACAAGCTTAATGCATGTACATGACTACGTGCACCTTCCCAGCCACATGCTGATATTAAGATTTAACATGCCTACTTCTTTCAAAATGGCCTTTTATTCTAATTATTTCAGCAGGTAATAAGATCTGTGCCCTGTGCAGTTACAGACCCGTCCCCTTCCAGTCTGCAGTCTCCAGACAGAGGCCATACTGTTTCATATTCAGGGCCTGAGCTTCTTATGGAGGATCACGCTGTAATCTGTGGATTAAAGAGGAAACAGTGGGCATACAGTGATCAGATCAAAGTTCACATTGCATTTCTGCAGAACAAGGAATCAGTTTACAACACAGCAGGATGTATTTGAGGAAATAATGTAGTTGTACTGTGCTGAACTTCAACCACCTGCATTATAAAAGAGAAAAGACGTAATAAGTGTTACTGGGAAATGGTTATCAGTTTACATGAACTTGTTTTATTGTTTTACAACACTGAAACACAGCGGATAGAATCAAACATTGCTACACATTTACTCAACTTGGATACAAATATAAAACTAATTTATTGGTAGCCAAATCATGTACACCCTTTACTACTTAACTATTAGCCATATTGTATTTGTAAGGCCAATTGTGACAAGATAACTTGGATTAAAGGTCAAATACACACACATCTTGAAGCTAATCTACCAAATATTCCTCACAAGTAGGGCTGCAACTAATATATTTTCTTTAAAATTATCTATTAATCTGCCAATTTTTTCCTCAATCAATTGTTTTTTCTAATAAAATGTCAAAAAAAGTGAAAAAAGTCCTATGTAATCTCCCAAAGCCCAAGGTGATGTCTACAAATAGTAAGTTTTATCTGACCAGTGATATGAAATTCCAAATCTATTCAGATTATTATCATGTATGATAAAGTATCAGTTTTAGATATAGGAAGCATGAAAACTGCAAATGTTTGACTTTTTTGCTTACAAAAAAATGTTGATCAGCTAATAGTTGTACAGTAAGGTCCAAGTTACCGGAATGGGAACAGCTGTGGCTTGTGAGGGAAACCACCCACAGACCTGTGGCACCAACACACACACACACCACACACCTGGTGTTAGCAGCTTCATGCTGTGGGAGAAGGTCCTGAGAGGCTTCTGGAAGTACAGTACACTCAAGCTGTGGGGAAGTCAAGTCAGAGTACAGACCATAATACAATCCGTCATTTGTTGCAGGACTTAAAAGCTGCTGTTCAGTCACTGCCCCTCATGCAACATCACTGGAGCTTGAGCAGTAAGAGGGGTGGAATTTAAAGAGACCAAGAGACTTAAAGGGATAGTGCACCCAAAAATGAAAATTCAGCCATTATCTACTCACCCATATGCCGAGGGAGGCTCAGGTGAAGTTTTAGAGTCCTCACATCCCATGCGGAGATCCAAGGGGAGAGGGGGTAGCAACACAACTCCACCTAATGGAGACTGACAGCGCCCCAGATTAAAACATCGAAAAAAAACCACATAATTGAAACCACAAAATATCTACATACAATGAGGCTAAAAACAGAGTTCAAACGACGTTTTTCCAAACAACTTTTTATGTCGGGGCTTCAGGACTCTTGGATCACTACGGACGAGCAGTATGTAGATATTTTGTGGTTTAAATTATGTGTTTTTTTTGGACGTTTTAATCTGGGGCGCCGTCAGCCTGCATCAGGTGGACTTGTGCTGCTACCCCCTCTCCCCTGGGCTCTCCGCAAGGGATGTGAGGACTCTAAAACTTCTCCTGAGCCTCCCTCGGCATATGGGTGAGTAGATAATGGCTGAATTTAATTTTTGGGTGCACTATCCCTTTAAGGCACAACAAAGGATGCTGACTTGAACAGTCAATACTTTTGCTCCATGCGTGTAATTATTTTTAGTTCTATCTGCAAAAATCTTTTGTCACCCCATTTTGTCAGCGTCAAAAAAGCCTAATTATACACTAACTGTGATTCAACAGGCCTTTTCACAGCTCATTTTTAATACTTATTGGATAAAAAGCACAGGTGTTACTAACAGCATTAACAATGGCTCTGTTGTATTCTACAGTAAGTCAATACAGTTACAGTGAGCCAGCATTCACAGTATCAGGACACTGAAACTGATCCAGCTGAACAGAATTCTGCCAAAATTACTTTTGTATTTTTATTCTTACTGCTGTATCACGTCTTGGATTTCAGTGGCACTGTTAACACCAACATGAGCCGGCACACAAACACAGCACAGTGAAGAGGTGCGTCACCTTATCTCACTTTACAGCACACTGGTGCTCGATGCCAAGCTAATCTTGTGATGATTAACAATGACATTATAGGGTCTCATGCCCTAAACAACCTGCAGTTCTGATGAAACAAATAGATAATATACATGATTCTAAAATTTGGGGCGTATTATCAGGAACTATTAAAATGTAATTTCCTGTGAGCAAAACCTCCCACTGAAATCACATGGAGTGTTATACTTGTAGAGAACTGACCTTTGAACAGATGGGTGATTACTGGACGAAGGTATCAGGTTTCCTTTTGTTTGCTGGCAGCTGATAAACTTGAATTAGAAAAGTCACACTCAATGAAAACAAAGTCTGTACAGTAAAGTAAACTGTACAGGTGCTCTAAAGTTAAAAAAAAACAAAACATTTTCAATAACTTAATTAAGAAAACAGATATTTATTTACATTAGACTTTGGTAACACAAGATATTTACAATGTGAATCACTCATTAGGCCTTCCCTTTGACTTAAAAGCAAGTTTATGACAAAAACAAACTAATAAATAAACATGAATAGTATTCATAGAAACAATTTTAGACTTTAAACTTGATTGTAAAATTGCTTGGTAAAATTTTAAGAAAAACAACGATGACTTCATGTCACCATCTTCCAACGATTAGCTTCAGAGAGACCTACACAGAAAACATGACATGCTTTAATGATAAAATCACTAACAGGAACAGTTTTAAACGTCTTGGTTTAAAAGCTGCACAGCTTTTAAACCGAGTGTTTAACCTACCGATGATCTCAAAGAAACAGTTCAGATTTTTTAAGGTTGGCTATACGAGGCTCTTACCATATAAAGTGTATTACAAACAGTAAATGAAAGTCAGCATGTCCCCAGTTTGGAGAAGCAGACAGGAGTACCGCCACAAAAGATAGGCAATGTACTGCCGTGGACAGGGGCAGCAGCAAAATGTTTTTAGCGACCTAAAAAAACCATCATTCTCAGTTAAAGTGTACACTATATTTAGAATATTTTCACGGCTTCACCTTGTCACAGACCGCAACTTCAGACGGGGAAACTGAAACCATGTATACTCTCTTCAAAGCCGCCTGACTCCTTTGACAAAGACTGAAATTTTACCTCACAGCAGGTACACCGTTCCTCGATAGCTTAGTTTGTGTTGCTGTGTGACTTTGGTGAACCTAAATCAACCATTTTAAATGCCAAAGTTACACAAGAATACAAACTAACAGAGGCAGCAGTAGACCGGCAGCTCCTTTTGTTCAGCAAGGTAAAATTACTGTTTTTGTCCAGGGAGTTTCAGTCTCAGTTTCCTGTCAGAAAGAGCTGTTTGACGGTAAAGGTAAAGCAGTGAAAATATTCTCAATATAGCATGCACTTAAACTAATATTGATTTTTTTTAAGTGGCTAAAATACATTTCGCTGCTGCCCCTGTCCATAGAGGTAAATTGCTCAGTTTCTGTGGCATGCCAACTACCATCTCTTGTATATACCACACAGATTACGGCCAAGTACCTCATACAACCCCACTTCTAAATATCCGAACTATCCCTTTAAAATGTTGTGATTAAAACAAAAGCCACTGGTTGGAGCAGAAAATGTAAGGGTCAGAATCTGTAAAGCCTTTCAAGTGGTGTTTGAAAGACATCTTTCAGATCTGCCATCAAAAGCACTCCTGACAAAACATGACTGAGAAAGGCTCAAAACTTCACAGTAAAACACAGAATGGATCTTTTCGCTTTGCTTGCCAGACGGTATTGTGGTTCAGTGGAGCAGTCTCTTCCTGCTGTAGGTCCTCCCTGTGTTTGAGCGTTTGATCGGCTGGCTGAAGGGAGAGAGGTCCACCCCATCAACTTCCACCCTTCTCCCTGAGGCAGCCTCACCTACAAAGTTTAGGAAATAATGAGGATTGTTCGCTTGTGACTTACTGTAAGGTGAAAGTTTAGTTCATCATATGTATCATACATATTTTTGCAGTTGGTAACTTTTATAAAAAATAACTTTTTGTCATATCTCCTGAAACTGACACAAAAATGACACAAAGCATCTGTGAAACAAAGTCATAATCCTCGGCCTACTCTGTTGCCTTGTTGCACTTCTATTGACATGAATTCATGTGAGTGAAAACAACCAGAGCTGAGGAATCTCTGAGGAACACAGCTTTCAATCATGTCAATTGCTGCAGGAAATGGGGTCTAACTATCAACTTCAGCAGCGCTGATCAAATACGATTCAGGATTCTATCACTGCATTGCCTATTTCTCATCTGAAATGTTGTCAGAAACATATTTTAGTGTACTGATGAGCTGTAAAATGAGAGAGCTGGTCTACTAGGTGGGGGCTGTTTGGTAATTTGGTTAAATGTTGCCAACACGGCGGCCAGGTCACAAACTTTCTTGTTTTACAGCTAAACAGTTGGACACATCAGGACCCATTAGCGTATTCGCTACAAAAGATATATGGTCAAACGCTTCCCAGACAACCTTGGTAAGTAGTTTGAGTGATCGGATCACACTGTGCCCTTGTGGTTGTTTACACCTGTCTTTAGCACAGTCTACATCTGATGCAAACGCCCAAGATGCAGTTTAAAACCAGAGTCAGTAAACACAGTAATAAGCCCTATTTCCACCAAATACTTTCGGTATGGTACCTGTGGAACCAAAAGTAACCCTTCAGACATGGTACCTAGACCCTAGGTTTGTTTAGCGTTGCCATCACAAACAGTATCCCTAAATATAGGTAGAGTGGTTGTCACTCACTGCTCCGTCGAGCACTTTCATCCACAGAACTGGTTTGTACACCATCATTTGACAGTGAGAGTCTCTGTCTCTGTGAGATATTTAGAAATAGTGGGTTTGTGCGTTTAGTCCTTCTCAGGCAAGCACAGGGGTGTAGTGTTGCTGTAGCACACAGGAACGTAATTATTTTCTCCAATCAAGGATAAGAATATATGCCATAAACATAGTCTTGTCGAAATTAAAATATATTTTTAAATGCTTGAAGATCCACTCATTACTAAAGGTGTATGTCATCCAAGAGAGAGAATAAAAACTAAAGTAATGGTCAAAGCTGTGACACTGAAATTTAAGGTGCACTGATGGATTCACGTCTTCAACTCATGTTCCTCCTTAAAAGCTGCCGGTAGTTGGCCCAGTGAATTAAGCCATTTTTTTGTCCGACTCCCGCTGCTGCGAGAGCCAGCTAAACATCATTTCATTTTATAGCGACAATTTACTTAAAAACGCAAAACTCTCCACCTTTTAGTACCAGATCTGTGTGCTAGGTACCCCAACAGAGGGGGGACCAAAAATGGAGACGATACGGAACGGTTCCATTGGTACAATCCACAACTTTTCACAGTGGAAACTTAAACTAAAAAAAAAAAAAAAAAAAAAACAGTGTACTGAACTGAACTGAACCATACCGTACTGCTTGGTGAAAACAGGGCTATAGATAGTGCCTTTAATTAACTGGCAAAAAACCCCCAAACAAACTGTGAAACAAAAACACTGTAAATCTTACCTTTAAAATTTGGTGTTCTCTTACTGGCAGAGCTGGCTTTGCCCTTGAACAACAATGGAGAGTGAGTGAGGGCCAAAATCCCACTCGCTGTCACTGGCTTCCTCACCTTTGAGCTGGGAGGAGTCGCTGCTGTCAAAATGTAGAAAAAAAGCAGTGATATAATCAAATTCTATTCAGTAACTTCACGTCATTTCAGATGAAAAGTTCAACTTTGAACTTATCATTAAGTACCTTAAAAGCCATTGTTTTAAAATGCCAAGACATGATATCCATTTTTGTATGGTGGCTTTAACTCTACAGCAGCTCTAAAAAGTGAATCCTACATTTGAAAAGTTTAAAGATAAATTATTCAAAACACATTAAGAACAAGCAAAACTACAGAAGATGTACTTGTTACAGCTTTACATCTGCGAATGCTGTCTTGCTTTCTTCTTATATCACTGTACAACTGTTTCAAAACTCTTTCATTCAGAATCAATATGTATTGATAAATCAGTATTTTTGACAACAAGCTGTAATGTGTAAACCACAGCTTACCTGACTTAACGTCTCCATTTCCAGTGGCCCAGAAGATATCTTCTTCACCTCTCTGAGGATCAGCACAGTCAGGCTGCTGAGCCAGCTTCTCCATCCAGTACAAGTCTTCCAGTGGAGAAAGAGGAGAAGCATCTGCTCCAACTGGGGGTGACTGTTTGGAAGTCAAAGTGGATATTGCAGCTTTGCTATTTGAGGGCTCGTCTGTGTCTTCAACGTCCTGCAATCTGCTGACTCCAAGCTCAGCTTCCTCCAGCAACTCCACCAGCAAAGGCTCCACCTTCAGGCCACGATCCTTGCCTGCAACCACTCCAATCTGAGCTCTCTTCCTGCGAGGCCAGCTGTTGAGATTGTCTGGGGTCACCTTACCTACACTTTGAGGGGAGGGAGTCAGGGGAACCACGTCTGCAGGTGCCACTGGAGACATTGTTCCCGCAGGATGGCGTGTAGGTGTGTAGGACTGACAAATGTAAGTTTGGACGCTTCCACCTTTGCCTGGCGTGCTCTTGGCTGGGGTGACGTGAGCGCAGATAGATGGTGAGACACATCCAGGATCTCTTTGCTTTGATCTCAAAGCCAAGGGGCTCTCCAGCAGAGAAGGTTTCCAACCAACTAAAGGGCTTTGACCTCCTGATAGAGGACCTCCATCTGAGGCCAAATCGCCTGCATTCATAGAATCTGTGCGCTTGAATTTGAGCTTGGGAAGTCCTGATGTTTGCATTTCCATTTCCACTTGGTAAGTCAGAGGGTTCGGAGTACCCTTGCTCTTTTGTCGACTAAGTCTTGCTGGGCCTCGAGGGGTTGAAAATCGAGGGGGTTCATTTCCGTACCCCAAACGAGCAGCAGCTTCTCTCTGTTGACGATCAGGGGTCTGCCGGAAGCCGTAGCTCCGGCCAGGTGTGCCTTGGGGTGACAAACGTGATTTAGGAGAGACTGTGTTCGACAGAAAGTCTTCACTGGACTTTGAAGGCTTCCGTGAAAAACTAATGTTCATCTTGATACCGCCACTAAACTGGGTCTTTACAATCGCAGCATCTACAATGTCCATACTTTCATCTTCTGTGGAGGCAAACTGTGAGGAGTCAAACTGCTGGGAGTCTGTATGGGAACTAGAGTCTGTTTCAGAGATTTGGGAAGAGTCAGCTTGTACCTGATCTTTTGTATGTGACTGCATGTTGTTTTCCACTGGGTCACAGTTCTCAGCAGAATCTGTGTTCAGTTTGGAGGAAACATTCTCACCAGAACGGGATCTTAAGTTATGTCTGGTGGCTCCAGCACCTTGAATGGACCTTGTTCTTGCCAGGGACTTTGCTGGAGACTTTCCTGAACTATTTGATCCTTCTGAAATGGTGGTAGCTCCTACTGGTGTAAATTCTGGCTTACATGGGGATACAATGTTTGAACTTTTGCCTGGAGTTCGTCCAGAACGAGTAGTCATTGTATGAGTAGGACTAGGGGTCTTGGATTGAGTTCTAGTGTTAGGTTTAGGTGAAAGGTGGTGGTCTAGAGGTGGTGTCAATTGAGGAGGAGGCATTTCTAGTGGAAAAACAGTTTCATCTTTCTCAGGTGTTTTTATCCTGTCGTGAAGTTTTTCAGAGGCCCTTTGATTTTTTTCCTGTGTTAAATTAACGCTACCTGCAGTCTTTTCTGGGGACTTGAAAATGTCTTTTTTAGTGTTTGTGCTTTTGATGGGACTGCTAAACTTGTTGGGTGTTTTCACCAGTCTTGGAGAAGAGCGGGTTGCAATACGAGGCGACTCTGGCACCTTGAAAACGCTGCTCTCTGCAACCCTACATTTTCCAGGGGATGGAGACCATGTGACGCTCTTCTTGGGAGTCCTGGAAACTGGGCTATTGAGAAGATGTGATCCAGAAGAGGGATGGCATTCAACCAAGGCCTTAACCGGAGTCCTGAGAATACCCTTCAGCGGGCTCCTCACAGGGCTCTCCTTAGTAGGTGTCTCTACTACAAGAGTCTGTCTGGCTGGAGATCTGAAAGGACTGCCTCTCAGAGTCATTACCAGCTCACAAGATCTTCCTGCTACAGGGCTCTCTGTAGCAGAGAAAACACGCATCCTGGATGGAGGCGGGGTTTTGGGGGATCCTGGGGTTCGAGGGGTTCTGGGTGTCCTGGGTGTCCTGGGTGTCCTGGGTGTCGTGATTCCATGCATGGCTCTCCCATGCTTGCTGGGGGACTTTGTTGGTGTTTTATTTGGACTCTGAAACAAACACACAAACAAAAGTCATCAAACCTGCAAAACAGATTTTTGGCCACTTATGCAGTACACACTCACAACAAACCTCACTAAAGAAGAGCAGAGCTACAGATAGGGATGAAGATTATCTGTAGGTTCAGTACTATGAGTGACCCCTTTCACACTGTCACTGGTTCCACAGTCATTTGATCCATTATTATAAAAGACAGTACACTAAGTACACTAACGCATGTGATGAGTTTTGGTGAACCATATTATTACAAAAAGATCTTACCTCAAAGACACTGGCGTCTGTAGACAGCCGTGACCTGGTGGCCCTGGCTGACGGCTCAGATGGACGACTTGGGGAATTGGCAGCCCCAAAAAGAAGTCGCATGGGAGACCGAACTGTTTTAATATTAATCCCGCTGATTTTGCCATCGCTGAGAGTGAGCTGGGATGCAGAGAGAGCCCTGTCCAGGTTGCGGGAGCGAGGCTGAGAACTTGAGTAGAAGACATTCGAGTGTCTTCGAGCGAACTTCTTTATCCTTGGGCTTCTTCTTAGGTCTGACACAAAACCAAAGCACAAAAAGACAAAGTTATGGATAGTGCTCCAAGGAAACAAAATAATAAATAAAATCAATTCTAACTACAATAAACCAGTGTCAAACTCAAGAGGGTTTAAAAGCACCCAAAATTCATTCAATTCAATCCATTATGTCAAAAAAAACAAACTGGTAATACTACAAATACCTTCTGCGGGTTTTACTGGTGACTCTTCAACAATGCACTCCTCAGTTGGGACAGATCTCCTGGGGAAAAAAAAACAAAAAGCAAAACAATCAACATTAGTTAACAATAATTAGCAGCTGCAGATGATTTCTGGGTCTAACAGTACATATAATTACTGAGGAATTGGCAAAAAATTCTCAATAAATCTTACAACGGCAGCTGTTGATAAAGAAAACATACCTTCCCATTTTCTGCCGGTACAGAAGGCGACTGGACACTTGCTTGTGGAGCGGTGTCTCACACACTTTCTTTGTTAGAAGTTTGTGCCCTTCTGGAACGGAAGAATTTTCTTTGAGATAAACTGCTTCAAATTAAAATGGATGTGTGGTGGCACAAACTCCTTTGGTCGATTCCCAATAATGAATCTATTTACCTTCAGCTTCACTAGATCGCTTGCGTTTCAATCCTTCCACAGCAGACAGAGACTGGCTCCGCGACATCTTGGCTTTCTTTGTGGGGGAGACAATCTCCTGGTTGAAGAGATTTCTTCTCACCTTCGTCACCTCTGTGGACAATCAGAACATGGTCTGTAATTAGGACTTTCATCTCAACATGGTGATGGTCAAAAGTGAAACTGCTTCAAAATCTGTCTTTAGAGTATAAAGCAATCTCCCTCTGTCAGCTTGAAAAGAGGATTTCAAGTGTCTAGTTCTTTGTGGGGGAAAAAACACAGAGGCTCAGTTCATCTTGAATTCAGTCAGTTTCAGGGCTGTGTCCTCTTCATTGGTCTGTCTGAACTGGCATATTTTGCTTCAGCTATGAATGATTACAACATGCTGAACAGATGGGTTTTTGTAATTCAAGCTGTTCATAATTCAGAACTCCAGAGGTTCACTTTTATATTTAAAATATGCGATTTATGGTTTAATAGGCAAGTGGTAGCAGATGTAATTAGGTTAGATGTAAAACAGAACATACCCTGGGTTTCTTGTTTCTGAGGTTGAGGTTGAGGTTGTGGTTCTGCGACAGGTTTATCCAAAGCAACACAGACCTTTGATTTGGACTAATGAAAACACAATTAAGCAAGTCAAAAAAATATGGATTAGACAGATAAAGTAACCATGAAACACATACTGTACAAACGTTCTCTCAGGTCTCTTAGTTGCCATTATATGCCATTTGATAACTCAACACAGGTAAGAACCCATCAAAGAGACATGGAAATACTAGTTAGTTGCATAATAATCCAACAGACAAATCAGCAGTGATAAATTATCTGTGGTCATCTTACAGCTCTTGTAGTCTTTTTGGGGATCTCTATTTGGCGAAGACTCTGTGATGATTCAGTCATACTGCGATGACGAGTCAGCATCCCACTCCTACAAAAGACCAAAAAAATTCTGGGCATATAACTCTCAAAATATGTCTCTTCATAGCTCTGACTTTTGATGAACAAAAGGTTTTGTTCCAGCAAACACACAGCCTCTCCTCACCTCCTCTTGCTGGCGGAGCGATTTCGCAGGTCCTGCAGGCGATCTCTGCCATCTGAAACCCCGCTCTGTGTGGAGAGGGGAGGTGAGGAGGCTGAAGGAGAAACGCTGTCCTTGGTAACTGAGTCGTCGCTGAAGAAGTCAGTGGGCAGGACAGCCACCAAAGCCTGAGGCAGCTGAGTTCCCAGACTGTGGTAGATGTCTGCAAGCACTCTGGGAATAGTGGTCAGGAACCTGCCATGACACAGAAACACCACTGACTATATAACAGCTATGGAAGAGGAATATCTGGCTCATTTAAAATCACTGTTTCCCATTACAGTTCAATGTGGATACTGTTTACTAAGTTGGTGTTCAATCTTGCCATTGAAAATCAGTTCTGTAGTTAAAAACTAAAGATTTAGCACAATCAAGAAGCAAGAGTATGTAAAAAAAAAAAAAAAAAAAAATCTAAACCATGATTTTGTAACTATGTGTAAGGCAATTCCTACAAATGTCTTCACTAGCTACTGCTTCTATGTTGTCTTTCCCAGCCCTTCACCCTCTCACACACTTACCCTGGGAGGACTTCATCTTCAAGGAACCTTGCTAAGCAAACTGGGTCTTTTGTTAGGGAGATAATCCTCAGCATTTCAGCCACCTGAGGAAAATAAGAGGTTAGAATTTACTTGTTTTACGTTTGCTTTATTGTGCTGTGTGAGTCGGACAAGCAAAATACTGACGGAGAAGAAACCGTTTCTTATTTCAAGACTGACAGTGTTTAACTACAGTCTATAGCTCCATAAAAGAGAAGATTCAACTGCATCATTGATTAAATTGGCTCAAGTCTTACCTCCTCTGCCATCTGATCAGCATCCAGTGAGTCAGACTGCTCCGCAGAGAAAAGTCTGCACAACTCCAGTCTCAGCAGCGCCTGAAGCTTGCACCTAAAGGAGAAAACCAGTGTTACGGCTGACACCTAGATATAATTGATTTGACTTCAGAAAATAATTGCTTTTTTAACCTTTATTTATCAAGGAGGATGGGAACACAAGTTTATCAACTAACAACAGTCCAAAAACAGAGCAACAAGTATGTAACCCTAACCTTAACCAGAGTTTCACCTGCTTTACTGGCTCTGAAAGCAAGTTAACACATTAAGGTAAAAGGAACTCACTCTCTGACTTTGCTTTCAGCATCAGCAGCCGTGCCATAGAGCTGCCTGATTGATTTGCTGGTCTTGATGAAGTGTTGCTGGACAAACAGGGAGGTCTTTACCTGTAAAGAAAATTTCAGATATGCAAATTAATCACAGTTCTGCCCAACTGGCCTTTAATGTACTAAATGTGATGCAACTAATGCTTTCATTATCTCGACAACAAAAGTTTCTGCATCTTATATCAACATCTTGTTAGTATTCATACAGTTGGCATGTAAAAAAAACAATCTGGCAATATCCCAAATTTAGAACAAAAGAATACTTCACACATCTATTCCCAACCACTCAAAAACTGCCGGATGAAGATCTAGTTACCGAAACGTTGCATTACAAGCATTATTTTTACAAGTGGAGAACATGTACAGGAGTTTATCTACAATATAGAGAATTTACCAATTTGAAAAACTGACAACTGAAAAAATGTCCGATTGTCTATAAATGTGCAGCACAACTACCTACCAATTTTTCCAACAAATAATAACCAGTCTGCAGTAAAGTTGAAAAGTGGGTCAGGTCAGAATCTTGAGGTACATTTAAAGCTGCCACGTGTCTCACCTCCAGGTCTGTCTCTGTCCTGTGGAAGGTTTTCACAGCCAACAGGAGCTGCTGGACACCAGTGATGAGAGACGGGTCTCTCTCTGCCACAGTCTTGTCATAACTGGACTTCAGATGGGACAGCAGCTCTGCCTCATTAGTGAAACCTGGGCACAGGGAGAAGAGACATTATTTGATTTGTTACTATATCAAAGGCAGAGTATGATATTTTGGGAAGTATGCTTAAATGCTTTAGCAGGGTGAGTGTTGTAAACTTTTAACAGCGACACTCACTGATGGTGTTTGCTCCTCCAGATTTGTTCCTGTCACTTGACCGTCTCTTCCCCTGTCTGTCTGGCCCCCTGCTGTCGGCCCCCGGCTGCTCAGACTCGGACTGATTCTTTTGGGCTTTGACATTCAGTCTCGCCACATTCAGCATCTGCAGGGAGCGGCTCATGGTCTTCATCTTCTGTTTCACCGGTGTGCGCTGGGCGCCACCTGTAGATCAAACATGGGAAATGATAAGACAACTATTTTGTATTATTTTCCCTCAGATCAAAATCTTGCTTATATTGGAAACTGAACATTTTTTTAAATATGACTTCTATACTTTCACAAAATTCAAGAACCTTCATAGGAATATGCATAAAAACTGAGATAAGGCTTTCTCACGTTTCTTGCCCCTCTTGGCATCTGCACCCCGGGATGTTTGATACAATTCAGCCAGACCACCGATCAGCTCCTGCTGTTGGACAGATAACTCCTCTTCTTCTCTCTGCTCTGGCACTGCATGCAGCAACCTATTCAACAAGGTAAGTGAAACATTAGGACCACTTGCCACTTTTTGTGCCAAGAATGAGTTTGTTTTTGATTGCTTTTGATTATTTTTGTGTTTAAATCTTTATATAATTCTTGCTAGGAAGTGCTAAAACAAAATTTACACAAAAAAACTTGAATGATGATCTCCTTACCTCAACGACTCCATTAAATAGGAACTAACTCCTGACTGGTCTGACTGAGGGAACCAACTCTCCAAAACGCTTGTTGTCAGCGGGGAACGACTAACTTCCTGCTGAGCCCACTCAGGAATCTGATAATCCTTTGGCTGGTCTGAGGAATAAAAAATAGTCAGCAATAAACAGGTATATATTTGAAGTTTCATTAAACATATACATAAATTAGAAACATAAAACCCCCCAAAAAAGTGATCTGATGTTTTGAACTCTGAAAATTACTATTCAGTCCTCACCGTCGTCACCGTTACCATCCTCCTCCATTATGTCATACACTACTCCCAGAACACTGCTCACAACATCTGGCAGTTCAACTGAAGCTTCTGCTGAGGCAGGGGCAATGATCTCAGTGGTCAGGATCTGGTCGAGCTGAGTGACTCCAGGCTGGAGGATGGTGAGCAGAGCTGTAGTGTGTGACAAGGGGGAGAGGACAGCTGAGCACACCAGGCCGCTGTCATTCACCTCAGAGAGCTGGGAGAAGCAAAAGATGAGGAACGTGGGAGAAGTTCATCAGTGAATGCACACAGAAAAGAGGGAGACTTCAAAACAGGATATTTTTATATATAATGCGGCTGCATGTTCCAACTGGACCCTTACTCCACTGGGCTATTTGCCGGAAACTTTTAGCTGTATGCCGTTAGCAACATATGCTGAGGTTAGAACAACAGGTGGACTGGCGTGTGAGTTAGTCAGACTATGGCGAGCGGGAAGTCGTGCCTGCAGGTTCACAGTCAGCTACAACAGCAACAGAGAGAGGGTTGTGTTTAAGACAAGGATGGTGTATCCGTGTTGCTCCACCGCTCCAATCAAAACCCGAATCCTTATCCTCGCTGCTTTCATGCAGACTTAAGATGCAAAAACAGATTGGGATAAAAGGAGTACTGATGCAATTGGCATTTACGTTGGCATAGGTGGAATGAATTAAAACACTCCTCCTTATGCACAAGTTTTACTATTCTTTTTATTTTGTATTTTCAATTCCATAGCATAAGAGATACTTTTTAGTTTTATAGGCATTCGAAATGTTCCTTATTTCCATAATGAATATTGTTTACCAAAGTTGCCAGTGGGCAAAATGCTACCTCAGACTCCACTAAGAGGATTTTTCTGTCTTTGACAATTCTTTCTACTGCCTGCTAAAAATAACAGAAAAGAAATGTATCCTTATGTGTTTGTTTTTTCCCCTCTGTACTGAATTCACACCAAACTGTGACTCCTAAACCAGGGTATGAACCAAGCCGTAAACTCTGTGTACCGTCACACCCCTATTGATTATGGCAACTGGAAAACTTTATATTATCAAAGTCCATTGTAGCATTGAATTGGAAAGCGCATCTCAACAATCAATTTATTATGGTGAATTAATGCAAAGCTAAGGAGTGCCATCATGAGACCAAAATATATAAAATAGAAACTTCCCTCAACACAGGACTATTTATTTACACAGCAGATATGTATGCTGCAACAGTAGCCCTTAACTGAGTCAGCTGTACTATATAACTGACACGCAATTTGCACATGAGCCCCTTATGAAAAACAGCTCTGTTGTATTTGGATGTCTCACCATGTGCAGGCCACGAGCAGACAGCTCCAACAGGAGATGCTGGAAGGCATCAGCCCCCTGGTCACTGCTGCTGGAGCACTGGAGCACCCATGACTCTGTAGGGGTCTGTGTCAGTGAAGAGGGATCCCAGTCCTGCAGCACTCCCTTCAGACACACTTCCACCAACTCTGGGAGAAGCCTCTGTCTGCAAGACACTGGCTCAACCATGACACCGCAGCTCTGTGTCACATCACCTGGTTGGGAGAAGAATAACACAACACATGAATAAAAGCAGTTCATTCTCAACATTTTTTTCAAGTTCAGTGTGCTTTATTTCCCTTGCCCGTCCTTGTGCATCTCATTTCATTTCTGCTGGTGAAAATGGTTAATGATCAGATTTAGTTGTCTTTATGTTGTTGATTTGCTCCTTTTGACACAAGGCATTGTTATAAGGCCCCTTATCCCTGTTTTGTCTTCATCTGCATGTGTATTAAATCCCAAGAAACTGAGGATGTACATTATAATGTCTCACTCTAATATAGACCGTTTCAAACTGGACAACATAAACATTCTAAATGGGTCCCTTTGTATTTCCTGTTTGAATGTATGTTAATGCAGACGCTGACAGGAAGTAAACAGGGACCAAAGTTGTTGCCCTAGCAACAGAAAAGCAATGAAACGGTCCACAGCATCTGTAGAGATCGTAACCACAGTTTCAACAGCTGCACTATCTCAGGCATGTTTGAGCCATAACAGATGATGCCAACAGGTAATTTCCATGTCACCAACCTTGCTCCCACCGCAGAACACTGCCTATGACAGGAAAAGCCAGACGGTGAAGCCTTTCAGAAGACAGCATGTATCCAATGCTGGACTTGAACACAAAGGTCTCTGTCCTGAAGTCTGAGTCTGGCTTTTGAGTGGAGCACAGGTCCAGCAGGGCAACCACAGGGATCACTCTGCCGCCCAGCTGAGCTAGGACCTCAGACAGCTTGTCAAAGCTGAGGTGATCCTCACACCTCAGGACCTGCAAGGAGACAAAAGACCAACTTACATCAGAAGAAAAGAGAATTTGTTTTAACAGCCACACAGGCCAGTTAGACAGATAGCTATCTGTAGCTAATGATTGGATGTTTATAGCTATTCTGAATTTCACACTGACTGGTCAGTTTGGTTTAATGCCTTTATTTTAAAACATCTACAAAGTTTTTTAACCCAAAGATGCTGGGTCCTATTTCTGCAACATTAAAGGTAAACTTACATTTTAGAGAATTTGAAAACAGTAACAGCTGGGTTGTCGGTGAGTGAGAAATTAAGGGAAAAAACGAGATAAAGTGTCTTGGTTTAGTGTCGGGCAAACACCTGCCACCAGAAAAGGACAAATGCATTTTGGCACTCACAAGTCTCTGCTGGAGGGATGGACATTATTCGTCCAAAAGATATTTCCTCATGTGGTGTTTCGATGATAATAGTGGAGAGTGCTGGCGAACACATTATTTCAAAATCTCCTATGGGTGCTCAAAGAGTTGAGAGCTGATAACCAAAAAGGCCAAAGGATATACACACATCATTCAGTGACCCCATGTGCCCTGACCAGATTAGAAGCATCTGCATTTATACTGTTTCTCCAATCATTTATTCTGTGTTTTACATTAAATTGTGACTTATCCCTATGTCAATAGGCCAAAAAGTGTGATACACAGTAGCTTAAATGTTCCTGGTCTTATGGGCTGCTTTATAGTTAAGTGATATGAGCTTTTGTGACTGCATTTGCTTCCTAAAGACAGTGAGACACTTACCTGTTTAACTCTTGCAGTCACAACACTGATTTTGTTCTCACATACTATATCTACATCCAAATTATTTTTATGGACTGTTTCAAACGGTGATTTTTGATTTTGTCAAAGTTGTTCAGCTCTTTTTGGTACCTAGTAGTATATTCTCCGTGCTGTACTCACCTGAACATGTGATCTACTGTCAACCCAGTGCAGCACCACCTGTCGCTGAACCAGCATATCGTGAAGGCCCCTGGGTATTATGTGCTCCGTCACATCTGTTGGCAGGTCACGGTCTCCCAAAGAAAGATAGTCCACAAGTTGTGACCTGGAGCGTGGACACTCCGAGACAATAAACACCACATTCCTCCCGTTGCTTGAAATCTCATCCTCCTGTGAAACACTGGGCTTCCCAGCTCGGCTCGACTTCCGCGGCCTCAAGGACAGTTTGGTGGGCGAGGTGATGTCTGGTCTGTCCCACTGGAAGTCCAGCAGGGTTTCTTTGAGTGCATTTTGAACTGAGGCAGAATGATTGGATTGCTGCCTCTGCTGAGAAGGGCACGGTTTATCCTTCAGATCAAATTTGGCTTCAAACTCTATTTCAAAGTCCTCAAAAGTTTTGTGGCGCAGCTCCTTGAAGTCTGACCCCCTTGATAGGAGGCTTGCATTGCGGCCAGTCTTGGACTGGAAGAATTTATAACCCCAGCGCACTTTGTCAAATCCGTATTTGTAGCCGAAGTGCAGCAGGGTTAGTAATATTCCCCGTTTTACGAGATGATTCCTGACATCCAGTTGATCTCCTGAATCGTGATCTCCATAATCCACATCGATAACAAAAACCAAGTTGTGTAAAGCCATAACGTCAACTCCACTGTCCCCGAGTGGCTTCAGAGCCGTTAACTCAACAATAAGCCATGAAAACAGGCCAGCCTCGCTCAAACGTATTCAGGTCCGGTGTCATTTCATTGTATGTGGGCGCAGGGACGCCATTTACAGCTGCAACTAAGGACACTTCATTTTTCTAGCTATCTCGCTAACTAGCCATCGTAGCTAATGTTACACAAGTTAACGCAGTTAAAAATTAGCTTCGGCTACCGTGACATGAGTTTAGCGCCCGCCGTTGTTTGAAATAACTTGACACGCAAGGTAAAAGGGAAATACCCCGATCTTATTTAGCTATCAACCTACAGAAAGTTTCCGTGTAACATTAGTCCTGTAACTAAACATATTCGCCATTTTCTCATAGTACTCTGCCGTCAACCGTTCGCGCTCCTTGAACTGGAGCCCACCCCTTTGCTGTGATTGGTTGCATTCTGTAACAACAACATCCTAATTGGCTCAAAATAAAGTGTAAGCTAGCTGGTGATTCGCTACAAGTCTCATCTCAACTTTTTATTGGGCAGATCGACTGTCAATCAAACCTGGCCTGATTTGTGCTAAATGTCACATGAAACAAGAACAGGCAAACTTGCATTTAACTTTTAAAAGCTACAGGTTGGTGAAGAATTCCATACGTCAAGATTTAACGGGTGACTTAAAGATCAAATTATACGTTGGTCTGCTTCTCTGAATTCTAAAATATGTATATAGCCTAGTGTAATTTAAAAGTGAAAGCTACTGCTCTGGAAAGCTAACTACTGTACAGCATAGTGCCAGTGCCGGACCTAGCACATTCGGTGCCCAAACCAAGTTCCCCCCACCCCTAGCAAAAAAAAGTATAATTATCTTTTATATTTATTATTATTATTATTATTATTATTACAATTATTAATATTATTTATTTTCATCACACTTATTCCATTTCTGGAGTGAAACAAAGAAACCAAAATGCCCTTCTTTTGTTGAAGTATGTTTATTCAAGTCTTTAAATGCAACCCCCATCCCAAACTACAAACAATTAAAAATGTGTTAAAGCCTTTAAAATCTAAAACGAACAGCAGTGCATACTGATAACACCGGAGTACATTGCTATGATCGTCTTTGTTTTAAAATATAATTTTTTATTAAAATGTTGGCCCTTTAAAGATGTGTCAGATTTTTGTCCTCTTCGTCAGGATTTGTATAAAAACATCAGTTAAGCGGTCATAAAAAGGGGTTAGCAATATCGGTCATTTCACTTATTTCTGTGAGATCAGGTTGGCAATATCACAAGGACACCTGTCTCATTACCTGGTTTCCAAAAAAGTGGGAATGCTGGTCAAGTACTTTTGAGCTTTTTATTTTTTGATAAATTCATTAAATAACATTACTATCCAAGGTATCTCAACCATTACATGTCAACCCAGTAGCCCTTCTAAATCAAGACTAAATAAGAATTATGATTTAAAAATGATTTAATGATGATTAAAAATTCATAAATATATAACTTTTAGTCAACTCAATAGGCCATCAGCTCCATCAGATCTTACCTATGACATCTATTATGTGTGCTATTCAAAAAAAATTAAATCACCAGGTTTGCCCATTACAAGTTTTAATTAGTCAAGACATAACTGAAGAGTAAAAATCAACAAAAAAAAACCCAAATTCTTATTCTCAAGAATAAGTGAGCCAACAAACAGTAATAATACATAATCAATTTTTTCCTGCTGCGCTCCAGATGACCTCTGCCTTTTCACTTTCTCTTGCTCTAGTGCCCTCCACATATACTTCACTCCACCACACCCAACCATGCTCTCACATGTTCTGACTGTGATGCTCACTTACTGATGAAAATATTCAGGTGAACTTCAGGACAAGAGGGGGTACCCCTACTACAGACCGACCATTAGCATTAGATTTTTGGCTAATTTTTCCCTAATGCTTGATTTAAAAAATAAATAAATATTTTCCCCAGACATAGCCTAACAAGTGAACTGAAAATCAAAGAAAGGGACACCCATAAGTTGTAGAAATATATTATAGTTAAGCCTTGATTTGAAAGTTGAATTGAAGATTACAAGATATTTTTGGACTGGTAAAATCAAGGCAAATTAAGTTTGAGGTGAGACACACCCTACATGTCAAAGGACAATAACATAAGAAAGGACTTTATTCATCTCAAGGATTTGTTATGCAGCAGTTGCACTAAATAGAAAAGAATCAATATATAAAAAGTGCAAAAAAATACATTATCAATAAAGAGCCTGTGTTTGTTTATAGGAAAGAGACTAAATAAAAAATGGGCAAAGGACTGAGACTGTTTTTTGTTTTTTTTTATCGTGTTGGTTCACAGACGACTATTCACTTGCTCTGCGATGCCAAGTAAAGCAGTGAGACTGAGAGCTTGGCATCCTCAACTATTCTGTCTCTCACTGCCTAAAATGGAAAAACTCATTCAGAGCAACATTTGGCTTTGATCTGGAGGTCTGGGTCTTCTCACTGGTTTTTCAACATTCCCTCAAGGTTTAAGCAAAGTAGAATTCTTTGAGTGTGTCTGCAGACCAGAGAAAAATATTCTATGTGTGGCTGATCCATATCAATTCAAAAGCTACACATATGTAAGTACAAATTAGATAGGGTGACCATTCGAGGATATATGCATGATAAAAAAAAACATAACAGAATAGCTTTGACCAAAATCATTAATATGGCAATATCATCTTTAAGAACAAGGACCCAGCTTCTCTTTTTTTTTTTTTTTTTTCTTGTCAGACAATTTGCAGACTATGTAAGTGTAGCATCTTCCTCCTATACTCCCCAGGTCTGGAGGGCAAACCTGAAAAAGAAAGATTTAAGGAAATAGAACACTGGTAGAGGAGGTATGTGGGTCACCTTCTGTTTTGCATCTGTAATCACCTCTTTTCTACAGCACCAGGGGGAGATGAAGAGCTTAGAAAAGCTTTGAAATAGAGAGAGATGAAAGGAGCATGCTGAATGTTCTAGACTCTGCTCTCTGTGTCCCACCAGACACCCCCTAAGTCATGAGACCAGGATGTAGGTCAGGGATGCTTTTAAAGAGAATGCTGCTGTTTAGACACAGACGTATGCACGAATACTGTGTGCATAAATGTCCATACATACAAGGAAGTGTGATGCATGCATTCCTACCACTGTTGATTACCTTCAGGTCACTCAGTAATGATAAATATTTGTCAGGGATCAAAGTTCATGTGTAACATAAGAGACGACCATAATTAATATTGCCTGGGGAGTAAAACTAAAACAAGGGAAATAACATTTTATGGTTTCACTCATGTTCTTATATGGTTATCATACAGTAACTACAACAAGGTGGCCCAGAGAGAAATGTCTCAACAGCTTAAGCCTGTTTAAACCTGGTATTAACATGCATCTTGAGTGACCTGATCACAAGTGGACAGCGCTAAATACAAGTGTATACAGTCACCAAGACACATTGTGGTCCGATCACTAGCTAGTCTGGGATGCATTTGACCACATATTTTTTGTAGTGTAGATGCTAATGTGTCCTGATGTGTCCCCAATGAGGACTACGTCATCAATTCTGGTGACAAGGGGCTGATGCTCTACAACTTACCCATTTTATGATGAGCTGGATAAAGTGTTGCGTGACCGTCCGCTATTTTGCCCTATGGAACGAAACATGCTGATTTCTACTGAAAGCAATAACTTGAGTCGTGTCGACACAACTGCCAATGTGACTAGGGAGCATGCTGGTGAGAATGTAGACATAATAACAGTGCGCACGGCCCTTTGACCTTCTAAGAGAAGTAACATAGGTAGTAACAAATTCTGAACACAAGTGGTCAGCTGGAGACACATGATAGACACAGGTGTGTGTCACGGCTGTCCACTTGTGATCGCATCACTAAAATGCATGTCAATATCATATCTAAACAAGCTCCTCTTGGATAGACTGGCATTAAATTAGTAATACTAATAGTAGTAATGGTAATAATAGTTAATAGTTCTTTCTTGATCTCCAGAGGATGAATCCTGACGACCATGGCAAAGTCCAATACAACTGTAAGGTTTACAAGTTAAGTTTATTCATGTGTTTTAGTAATTTGCTAAAACGCCATTTACAGTGTTTGTACAGTTAAGTATTTACTCATTTATGTTCACAATTATTATATACATACAACATATACAACATATTTACATGTTAGAATATTCGCAGCAGCATTGTTAAAAACAGTTGAATAATTTGCTGGATCTGCATCAGTAATTCTCACACACATTTACCTCAGTCTAAGTCCTTCTAGCCTCTCATTGGTTAGTTAAGAGACATGTGACCTATAACAAGGAAGTATAACCAGGAAACATTGTTGTGAGGCTGCTAATGTGTGGAGAATAGTAAAGTGCTGCTTAAGAGAATATCTGTCTCCATCCTGCTATGTACTTTCAGCAAGTGATCCAACCACCACACACTGAACCCTTATGTTACACTACTAATAGTAGATAGGCCTGACTATCTACTCAGTGGGTAAATTACAGGATATTAGAAACACTGGCAGTTGCCATCTTTAGTTGGGATCATTACCACTGCTGCTGTCCATCCTGCATGACATCAGAAGCCAAGAAAGTACAGCTTAGAGTGATCAAACTTAAGTTAAGGCTGACAATGTAGAGCTGTGCCAGACAAGCTGAGTCTGACGTGTCCTTAATAGCCACTCTACAGATAATAAGCATTTTTTCCAAAGCCTTCTTCAGTTAAAGGTCCAATGTGTAAGATTTAGTGGGATTTAGTGACATCTAGCGGTGAGGATTGCAGATTGCAACCAGCCTAAACTTCTCATAGTGCAGGAGGTTTTTACCGGGAACCGAATTATCCACAGAAATGTCTTCCTCTCCAAAACAAACAGTCCAGGGGCCTCATTTATAAAGCTTGCTTACGCACAAAACGGGGCTTGAAAGTGGCGTACGCCACTTCCCACGCAAAGGTTGTGATTTATAAAAATAAACTTGGCGGGTGAATGTGCGCACCTGTAAGCAAACTCTGAGTCATGCGTGCGCACATTTTGGAGACACTGGGAAGTGG